>NC_140711.1:9785000-9845000 GCF_050655825.1 Lonchura striata
TTACCATTCTCTATAAATGAAACGTACACTTCAATTAGAAACTGGTGAAGAATAAATACATACAAAACATGGACAAGGCAAGGACTCTAAAACATACAACCTGTTTTTCCACTAGATGCATTTTAATTACATTTTGCAGATGTTTTTTTCAATCTTTTGCCATAGCATATGAAATTAATTTTTGAAGGGAGGGAATACACGACGGGCTTTTCTATATTTACATGTTAAATAGCATTTGCTGGTCTAAGCAAAATGCATTCTGCTATTCCAGGGAGGCACTTCCCAGGGATACTACACTCCAGTTCCCAGGTCTGAAGGACTCAGAAGCAACAGCATTCCACTGGAGTAAGCATATGCAGACGTAAACTAGTCCTTTGTCTTAAATTCGAGATCTCTGTGTAGGATGGATTCCCATTCTTGTTGCACCAAACCGGAAACAAAAGCCAAAAATGTCCACTTTTCACTCTCATTTTAAAGTTTCTAAGATTTCCAAAATTCAGAAAATATATATTCCATCAACAAATGGATTACAAGAAAACAAACGAAAGAAAATTCTTTTTCCTTTACCTATTTTAAGCAATACTCTGACTTATTGTGAGGGTAATGGTTGAACAAGATAAATGTGTAGATCTTCACTTGAGATCTTGGCAGCAGAGACAGCCCGGTGCATTTTGCAGAGTATTTTAGTTTAAGGAGTTCAAAGAATACTTTCTTCTTCAAAGTCAAATTTCATCACCGCTGGCCGGGTCATGTTCCACTTCTTATTTCGACTCCTATCCTCGATGAACTCCTGGTAAGGATCTTGCTTTGAAACTGCTTTCTTCGAGCGTACATAACCAAAGAAGACAGTTAGTGCCAGGAAAGAGTAAAACAACATGACAAAGAGGATGAAGAAATAGGCGTTGTCATATGGTTTGTATTGTGGCTCTTTTTGTTCTGTAGCGTTTTTCCTCGTGTCCAGGTTCCTTTCCAGAAGTTGCAGAACACATTGCAAGATGAGAGAAGCTAAAGCTGTTTGGTTCATTTTGGGGAGTTGAAAAGCATGTCAGAAAATAGAGGGGAGTGAGCATGGAGGGGCCCCAAATGATGCTTCATTGAAGTGGGACTCTCTCCACCAGCTCTGGCAGAGCTGGGTCTGGCCTGGAACCATTTCCTCTTTTGGTAAGGAATGCTGTTAAGCACTTATTGGGTCTCAGTCATTTGATAATGAGGCATTTGGCTGATAAGCCTGCCTCCTCTGTGAAGTCTATGAATAATAATAATAATAGAACAATAACAAATCCCTGAGACATACATCTGCCAGGCAGTTCAAAATGTGTGATTTAATTTTTAATTCCCCTACCCCCACAATATTTGGGAAACAAATCTGCTCAGGTTACTAGGTGAAATGACTTTTAATGCACTAGTGGGGGTTTAGGGGAAGAAGAAAAAAATTACACTGTTTCATTCAGCTACTATCTATAAGTTGAACATGAAAACTTAAATTTGAACTCAAATTTGACAGCTTAGATATAAACTTGAAATTTTTAATGTGTTTGCACTGTGTTTGGACTGGTAGCCTGTCACTGTGTGCTGCCAAAAATATGTGCCACACTGGAAATATGCAAGAGAGCAATAACCAAACAGAAAAGAACTACTTATAAAGTCATTCTGGAATATGAAACCTTTGACTGCCACTGACAAGTGGACTACACTGAATATTTTCAGACAAGGAGCAAGGAGGTTAAGTCTTCTCCAGTGTGGTTTGTCACAGGTCATGTCTACTTGCATAATAATAGCAGAACAGTGCTCTGTGGATTCCTGCTTCCTATTGTGTTTTACAGGCTGGGTCACTCTAAAGTAAATTGTTGTTTTACAAAGTAGTGAAACCTTATCTTGCTACAAAAAAAAAAGTCCTTACTGCCACAAACGACAATACCAGCTGTTTCTTTCTGTGATCTGAATTCTGGGGAATAAGCACCATGACTTTGAAGTGGAGAGCACATCACCAGACTAGCAGTTTGCCAACTCTGCACTGTTTCTTTAGGCCTGACCCCCTGAACTGATTGTATGATGACTAATTCACATGCTAAGATTGCAGTATATCGGTATCACTAAACAGCCTGCATTTGTCATTAAGGGTTCCTTGTAAAAAGAAAGATGAAAGTGAAGTCTGTAATTTTATATGAGCAGCAGACTATGGTATAAGTACATTTAGAATATGCAACTTCTAGAAGAAATGCTCAGTTCCACATTTTAACTATTTGTTTTAAAATCAACCTTTAAAAAAACAGAAAGAAAAAAGATTTAAAATTCCAATAAAGATCAATGCCAAATCGTGATCTTGGTTGGGGCCAAGTTGTAGGAGAGATCTAATTCACCTATTCTTGTGGGTAAAGGAGTAGAGATTCAGAGGATCTAATCTTGTTTTGAGGCAACAGAAGAAAAGTTTTATCAGCAGTCTAACTACAAAAAAAAATACATGCATTAAGTTAGTATAAAATCTTCAGGGGAACTATGCCCAATTTATATTCATGTAACTGGAAAAGGATTTTCATTTAGGCTCTGCAACTTTTCCAGAACTCTGTAAATTCTTAGTGTTTGTTTATTTTTTAAGGAATTTGCTTCAGTAAAACAAGCCTGCAATTCTGCATAAATTAAGTTGGACACATGTTAATCCCTGTAAATTTCTTGCCTGCTTGAGAAACACATGACCTCTGTTGGCCAGTTTCTGGGGCTTTTGAGATTGGCAAAAAAAAATAAAATAAATAAAGGGGATTTTGAGGGGTAGGACACCACATCGGAGTCAAGAATTGAGTGACAAAAGTCACCAGTGAATTCACAGTGGCAGTTTTGGGTATGCAATCAACAAGGAATGCTATGCTTCACCTTGCCTCTCAAAACATAGCTTCAGCCTGATTCTTGAGATGCATTCTCATTATTTCCTTGAAATAAGTGTTTAAACTCATCTTATGCTCTGCAGTGTACTGGCATCCTCACACATCTAAGCAGTTTTTTAGTGCTCGATGAAAGGCACAAAAAAAACTTTGTTTCTCCAGCATTCAGACAGTCAGAGCCACATCAGCCTAAGCCTGGAAGATAAATTACTGTGCTACCACTGGCCCATGTTGTCAATAGGTGGGCTTCATCCCACAGATGTCTCACAAACCCAGAATCCTGGCCCAACAAACTCAGAGTGGTGCATTCCCTGTCCAGCACCTGGGCTGTGACATCCCAGGTCACCCAGAGGAGAGGCCACTCGAGGCCACCTTAGCAAGACTGCTGCTGCATGTCCCCAGTTCCCACGTGGCTGCTCGCAGAGCTGCCTCTGCAGCACCTGAGAAAGGCTCCTGTGCAAAGGAAGACGTTCTTGGGCTGTGATGGTGGCCTCTGCAGGAAAGGGTTTGCACCCCAGGGCACAGCTCATCCCTCCAGACTGCGAGGGGCTGCTCAGGGCTGAAGCTCAGAGCTCACCTGTGCTGCTCTGCCCGGAACACCCTTCCCAAAAACCTCCACCAGGAGTCAGATGGATGATGTGATCCAACCCCATCAGAGGCAGATGCTCATTCATCCCCCTGCTCCTCTCGAGCAGTCTGATCTTACTTTAACTTGGGGTGTTTCCAGACACTGTTTCTGCATCTTGTTGAAGGCATCAGTGTTCTGCTAGGTTACACAAACAAACACTGCTTTTAAAGTTGCTTTTTCTCTCCTTTTTTCGCCCTCCCCCAAACAGTTAAAAGTACATAATGGTGCTTTGAACAAGATCCTAAAGAGCTATTTCCATAAAGTGATCCAATTCTTTTTAGAGATGTAAGTACATGAAATTCTTCAAATGCAGGGGGACAATGAGTGAAGATTAAAAAGAAAGTAAAAGATTAAAAGGAAAAGACCATAAGAAAAACTCAAAGGGGGGGAAAAAGATCAAAAAAGAGGATTAACCATGTTACTTGTTGTTTTTCAGAAATTAAAGAAGTATGGAGGATAAGGAATTTGTTTCCTTTCGGCCCTAGAAAAATGCCAATTATGGTAGCTAAATTGCCAGGATCACATATCAGTATGCTTTGGAAATGTGAGAAATGGATGGGAAATATAAACACAGGGCAATAGCTTACAGTTATGTTATGAATTAAGCCACAAAAATATCAAGATTTAGTCACTGAACAAGCTGCCAAAGTTAATCTTTCCTGATGATCTTGAGCAGAATCAGAATAGAAGTAACAGAACTGTAGTTTCACAGATTGAAATTGCCTTGTTCTTTGCTATCTCTGGGTCCCAACACACCTAAAATTTCCGCTAAAACTCAAAGGAAAATGGGTGCACATTGGCATAAGATTGAGCTCCTTATCTATTCTGTATATTCTTTTTTGAGTTTTTTTTATATTTAACAGTAAAAAAATTAACAGCTCCAAGCTCCTCTTTGGCAAGAGCACTGGTGATATTATCCACACTAGTAGAGATTATATTTTCCTTTAGACGGGTGGTGGAGAAAATCCTTTCTTCCAGATCCTTCAAATATCTGGCATTTATGTTACCCTTTATGAATAAGGATTACAAAAGGAGGTAGGTAAGGGGTTTCTGCCACAAGTTTAATGCGTGCCTAAAACCCCAGAATTTATTTACAGAATCTCCAGGGTTATTTTAGCCAAATCAAGTATCTTTACTGAGTCTCACAGGTGGTTTTGCTGTGCTTGGTTCTGCAGCAAGCAGAACCAGCCCTGCACCCTGTCCCTGCCCCTGGGCTCAGCACCTGGCTGGGACAGGCAGAGACGTCCCACCTGAGGCTGTCTCAGCACTGGCACAGTCTGGGTCATGGCTGGCTCCATCAAAATGCTCTGAAAGCAAAGCTGGCTATGGCAAAGGCTCACAGGAGTGAGCCCGGCAAGTGCAGTGACTGAGCAAATGCCCAGGACATCCTGTCCTCCAGCATATCCCATTGCTGCTCACACATGGATCACCTGGGACCTCTGCAGCACTGGCACAGCCCTGCCATGTCCCATGTCCCTGCCATGTCCCAGGGGCACCTGAAAGGGAGGCGATTTAATTCTGCACCAGGAGCCAACTCCAGAAAAGGCACATGCTGTTCCCAGCAATTCTCAAAGGATAGACTGAGCTCTACCCAAAGGCAGCACCTCTGGGAACATCTCTGCCCTGGCTGCTTCCCTCAGCCACCCCTTGCTGACCCCACACAGACGAGAAAAATGCACTTTTAGACTGAGGGGCCACAGCACCATCTCCCCTTCACCCACTGTACAGCTTCCTTGGGACAGCAACACTCATGTGGAAAAACTCTTTTTGGGGCTAATCCTCAGCAGCAAAAAATCCCTCAGGTTTCTCAGAGGATTCCCAGCAGGGTCCCTGCTGTCTCTGCACCCACCCACGGGGAAAGCTGTGCTGTTTCCGCTGCACATGGCATCGGGACACGCTGGCACCAGAGATGCCAGATGGCTGTCACACACCAAGCCAGCACCAGCACCCCAGCCCATGCTGGCCCCCGGTGTTCCCCAGGCCCAGCAGGCCAGAAAATGCTCCTGGCAATGGCTCTGTGCCCTCCTCAGAGCTGTGTCAAGGCCATGTTTTGGCTGCTCCCCACAGTTGTCCCCCTTGGCCCCCCACCATTCCCACCCATGCCTGGCATGGCTGCGCTGCACTGCACTCAGAAACCCTTCTGGGCTCCAAAGGAAAAGCTGAACTCCACCTTAACTTTCCACACACGTTCATTATCCCCTTTTCAAATCAGGCAGCCATGACTGTGCAAATATTTCCCTCAGGTTTCAGTGCCAGGTGGAACTGTGACGTGAGGTTTTGGGAGCGCTGCAGTTGGTGCAGAGTCCTTGGGAAGAGCCAGGGAAAGAGAAATTCTGCTGAGCTGATGCAGGCACTGGGATAAAAGGTGTGGCTGTTGGACACCTGCAGAGTGGCAGGACTCAAGTTGTTGGAGAGCCACAAGGGAAAGGGATGCTGACACTGTTGAGGCAGGACAGCCATGAATAGACTCCGAGTCAGAAGGCTGAGACTATAACTGATTTATTTCAAAATATATCGCTCTTTTATACAGAGCTTTGTGCAGACCAACTCCATTGGTCCTGAAGTGAAAACATCTCACCTATTGGTGTGCAGTGAATGACGTACAGTAGCAAAACCTACCTATAAACAATGTGAACAAGAGAGATAAAGAACCTTATTTACATTCTTCTCAACAGTTTCTCAGGCTTCTGCCTGGTAAGAAACTTTCCATTGCTCTCTGAGAATACCCAGGATGCAATGAGGAGAAACCATTATATTGAGGGCAAAGTGTGTTCCACCACCTGGAGACTTCAGATGGGAAGGGTGTAAAAAGGGTTCACTCAAACACTGTGTCATGAACTCCACAGAGGGGCAAGCCCCCAGTGATGCTCTATGGCCCATGTAGTGCAGAGCCAGATGCTCCCTGCAAGCCACACCATCCCCAGCCCCAACAGACCCTTCCTCAGGATCAGTGCGGCCAAAACAGCATTTCAAAACACTCAGGAGATTTGTACTCTTAGTTAATTATTCTGGTACTGACCATGGGGACACTCACAAGAGAGTGGCTCCAAAGACATTTTTTCCATCTGTGAATTTCTGAATTATTAAACATCCTGGTTTGAGTGTGCAGCGTACCTGTAACCATCACCCTTTTAAAGCTAAAATGTTAGAGGTATGTACATTTGAGATCATTAAGAATAAATGCATATATATAGGGAGAAAAATGTCTGTGTAAATTAAACTGAGTCTACGAGAAAAGAAAAACAGATAATTGTACAGAGCCATGAGAAGAACTGAGACCATAATTGTGTACAGCATAAGCAAAGATACCCGTGTGAGCCCTGAAAGGAGGGGAGTGTGGGGAGAAACAAGTAGCTTGACATTTGGTTATGGCCTAAGGGACAAACTTTGCTGAGGATGAAGACACTGAATGGTTAATAAAACTTCTGAACTGTTTCCAATTCTCAGACAAGGAAGCAATAGTTCCGCTCTTACCAGCAACTGCTCTTTCATATTTGTGTATCAAGCTGGCTTTATTAAATTATTCAGCAAAGGTCAAATGTGATGTGTCTTCCTAGTTTTATTATGATTTTTCATGACATTGCCTGAGTAGCTGAATAATAAACAGTGCATGTCAAAATGCTGCAGTGCCCAAGCTGTCCACAGCCACCCTGGGTTAATCAGTCACTGGTTCTGAGGCCATGTAAATGCACTAAGAAAAGATTTAAACTGTGTGTGAACACTGCAAAGTGTTTTTGTGGGAACCATGATGGCAAAACAGAGCCAAGCACTAGCACTGTGTACACATCCTGAATTTGAAGCCTGTTTGTATGATAAATACCTGTAAGTTTTTGAACCTGATTAATCCTCTAGCTGTAGCTAGAGGATTTTGCTCCCCGACACTGATGGGAATTTCCCAGCCTGTGGTTGAGCTGCCCAGAAGTGCTGGAAGAGAACAGGGAGAGAAAATCCAACACATCAAATGGCCTCTTACCTGCAATGACCACAGAAGCAGACTGCAAGTTTTATTATTGTAGAATAAACAAATATCTTGAACAGATTCAAATCAACTCACATGCTTCTTTAAATAACCATAGGACTCTCCAGTTGCTCTAGGGAATATCTAGAT
This sequence comes from Lonchura striata, assembly GCF_050655825.1. Lineage (NCBI taxonomy): Eukaryota > Metazoa > Chordata > Aves > Passeriformes > Estrildidae > Lonchura > Lonchura striata. Next base: position 9,792,613 of record NC_140711.1, read on the forward strand.
GTTATTAGAAAAGCAAAAATAAATTTAAAATGGGATCTTCTAATCAGGATTCAGGTTTCCTTGCAATTAAGCAGAACATTGATGTGAGCAATACAAAAGTTTATAAATTCAAGCTGTTCCAGGTTTCTGATGGTCACATTGATATTGCCTTAAAATTAATTTCTTCTTATTTCATAAAAAGGTATCTTCTAGTAATCCACTTTATAGACTTTAAGGCCAGAAGACTTTATGAATAGCAAATGTTGAGATTGTTCATGGTTGCAAACACAGCAAAAATGTATGCTTTACACATCAGCAGTAACCAGAGATAATGCATTTCTTAAATGTGTGAGAATACATCACAGAATTCAGACATAACAAATAGTTTACATGCTGTTGTCTGCCATACTTCTGGGAAAATGCAGACATCCCTGCTACCAAAAAATATTAGTAGCATGTGATAATTTGGGATGGGGTTTGGAATTACAAAGTTAAGTAGCTGTGTATTTTTTCATTACTTTTGGAGATAGAGGTTACAGACCTGTAGCCAGATATTTTGTGTTTGAATTTGCACAGACCTTAACCTAGGAATTAAAAAAAACTTAACTCTAATGCCACACAGGTGCAGAAGCAGATTTCTGAGGACACAGAACCTGTTTGACAATCAGCTATTTTCAGTGAAGATTTGTAGATTGAAATAGGCATTTTGTGCCTTTCAAAATAGCCCAGAAAGATACACTTCAACAGCATTTGTTATTGGATAGGGACTTTTGAGCAATACTGAGTAGAAAACCCTGTGAGATCATTGGAGAAAAATGCTTATTTCTAGCTTTTATTTAAATTATGTTTAAATGAAAGATCTAGGCAAAAGGATAATAGGTGTCATTAAAAATTATTCTTTTCCTAGCCCATTTATTAATGCCCAGATAAAGGAGTAGCAATACATGCTAAAGTATGGCAAAGTGCATATACTGGGTATTGTGATGGGAGTAGAAGTCATTTCTAGATAAAGGAAAACTTATTAATAAATTAAAAATTATCATTGTGACACAAAGAAAAAAAGATTATATGAAAATCTCTCTCTCAAAAGCTTCCAATTCCAAGGAGATGACAGACAGTTGGTTAAGCAGCTGTGGTGGTTTATTTCCATCTTGTAAAATATGCACACTCACACACAAAAAAAAGGAAAATAAGAGGAGGGACCCTGAGGCCTGCCCTTTCTGCTCTCATAAGTGAGTGGGGCTTGGACTCCATGGGTGTGAGCACATTCCTCCCAGCTATTGCATGGCTTTTCTGTCAAATGCAATATCCATGGCAGGCTCATTCCCCTTTGACTTAGTGAGCATTCAGGGTTCATATCCCAGAAGCACATGTGGCTCCCAAGAAGCTCTTCAGTCTTGACAGTGATAACAAGAAGGGATCAACAGTTTCCCAAGTTATCCTTATAGGTCTGTCAAAGATTTCTGCAGCACATAATAAATCAAGATACTCTTAGTCCCTCTGGCCCAGCTCCTCCCTTCCCATGACAAGAGCTCACCCCAGTTCTCCACTGCATGGCTTGACTGAGAAGAATGGATGATTTTCAAAGAGTCATAGAATGGTTGAAGTTGGAAGGGACCTTAAAGATCATCCAGTTCCAACCCCCCAGCCAGGGCAGGGACAGGCCCTTTTCTCCATGTCTCTTGTGTTTTGTCTCTCCTGCTCTGCATTAGGCTCTCACACAGGAGCCTTGAGAAGAGGATGGAGCAGCCAAAATGCCCAAAATTCCCTAACGTGAGGTCAGTAGAGCACCTCAGTGGGATTGAGGGGGTGGGGAGAAATCACAGCTCCCCCACCCCTGCAGCTGCTGGAACAGAAAAGGAAGGTGGCATTTTTAGGTCACCCTGTGACAAGAGTACACTCCTCCTGGGAAGGAGCACTCATCACCCAGTTCCAGACTGTGAAGCAAGCAGGATCCTATCCAGTGGTTTACAGCAAAGGGATTGCAAGTGGGAAATAGAAGTTTGCATGGCCTTTGCAGCAAGCCTAGGACATGAGACAATTGCCAAGGACCAAGTCCTTGGAAGCAATGTTGAAAAAAAAAAAACAGAAAAAATAGCAGTTTAGAGCAGGGAATAGGTGGTAATAAGAGAGTTCAAAATTTTAATTGTCTCAGAAGTTAAAAAGTGTATCAGAGAAACAGAAACTTGAAAGAAAAACAAAAAAGAAATCACCTTTCCCCATTTTTAATATTCTCTGTTCAAGAAATGTATTTCTTCCTTTTCTGATGGAAGGGGGCTAGACTTAAAAGAACAAAAATTAAAATGCACATGGAAAAAAGGCAGAAAGAAATGAAAGGTGGTTGCATTTTGCAGCATTTTTGAGAGAAAGAAGACATGAGTTATGAGATTTGAGCCACTCCAGTCTGGGCCTCAGATTTGGGCCTTGAGAGGCCTTCCAGGCTCTGACACAGTTAGAAATTAAGAGTTTGTGGTGCAGCTAGAAATTGGATTAAGGTGTGATGGGGACCACTGGGCTGTCTGGGTGTGAATTAGTATAGGTTTATAGTGTGAGGTTTAGGCCACCTTAAGGAAAAGGTAAACAATGTTAGCTTGCCAATCAGAGTGCCTTTGTAACTTGTAAACTATGTAGAAGCTTATATAAACTGCCATCTTATCTCAAATAAAGGGAGAACGTTTGATTAACCACATTGGTTCAGATCTGTGTTTGTCCTGTCCAGCTTCATGTTTTCTGAGGTTCTCTGGCTTTTGTTGCATCCCCTACAAAATAATGAGGAAATTAAATGTTCACCAAGCTTAGGGTGAAGTAAAATTCCCTTGCACACTGACATGGCAGTAGAATTTACTCCACCCATTTTGAAGGGTCTTCCCCATGTCACAATCACTTTGTGCGTAGGTCTATTAAAAAATTCTTGAGGTTCATGAGATAAAAAAATATAATTCAGGACAGATAGCACCCATAACTGACTACAAAGTCCCTGCATTTCCTGAAGCCATCCTGGTTGCCCTACTTGGGCTGGGTTTAAACCTATGTGATTTTCTTTTGAAGGCATGGCAAGGGCTTTCCCCTTGTTGGGAAGATGCACTACTGGTACCCATGGCACTCAGAAAATGCAAAATTCATTATCTCACACACAGAGTTCCACATGGCACACAGCAGTACCTGAACAGAGAGGCTGCTCAATGTTCCCCTCAGCCCAGGATGTGTGCAGAATACACTCATATAATGAATACAGTCTGCATCGAAGATAACATGGTTTATTTCTTCATGATATTCAGATTAAAATGTATCAATGTATTTATCACAATACTACATTTTAGGACAAAATCATCAGTGCTTTGAAAGTCTTCATAATGTTTATTCATTATAAATAGTAAATATTTACTGAACTTTTTACATGAAAGACATTTGTTTTTTGTTTTCTTTTTTTGTGGTTTTTTTTGGGTTTTTTTGTTTGTTTTTTGTTTGTTTGCGTTTTTCTTTTTTTTACAACACATTTTGTTGTAGAGGCTGCAACACAAAGATAATATTTCATTTTTCCATCACCCTTAAGACCGTTGTGTGAACTAACCTCTGTACTGAACCTAGTCTAACTCACTACTTCATAGTCCTTAACTCTAAAAGGAATGTATTTGTGCTCTGCCTCCCTCTTTGTTTCAAGAATAGAGAGAAATAAATAATCCCACCTTCCATCATCCACTTCCTCTCAACATCACAAAACACAAATTTATTGACATTCTAAAATGTCACAATGCAAACTTCTTGTAAACCTTGGTTCCTATAATTATACTGTCTATATTGAATATCGCTGTATAATTTAAACAGATGTGTCAAATACAGGTCCATCTCTGTCTATGTCCTGTACAGCACTAAAAAACATGTAAACGTAATCATTTCTTCCTATTGTTTCCTGAAGATGACCTTTAAATCATGATTAATAAGCTGGATTTCAGCAATCCAGCAGACTGCAACATTTCTGTATTTTATCATCAGGAATTATACACTGCAAAAATAAAAGTACCTGCAAAAATATAGTTCTGATTCTATATCTATGACTTTGGATGATCCCAAAGTTTGTGTGAGGTACACAGTATTGCACATTGCTAGGCAGTTATGAAAAATCAGTTGTGTTGTTGGTGGGTTTTTGTGTCTCCCATGTTTGTTTAAAAAGGTAAAACACACTGGGAAAACAAAAGGGTAAAATCTGGGTTTCATGTTACATAAGATCTCCTCTCTTGATAAAGCCAAACCTGTGAGTGACATTTATTGACAAGGTGATTACAAAAGCACAGAAGGTAACCAATAAGTTGCTCGGGAAGTCTTTCACACTTATCCAGCTTCCTAAGGACTGTGACATTTTCTTTTGATGGCAATTTCCAGTGTGTACAGTGAGAGGCTCTTCCAACCTTGCTTCAGAAACCAAGTTGTTTTAAAGTTAGACTAAAGTCAGCACTGGATGTCAGATGAGTCAGAGTACACAGAGCTCAACTGCTCTAAGTTAGTTTCAAAACGTTCCATTTGTCCCAATCAATGCACATTAATTTCAACAACAACAAAAAAAATGGAATGTTTGCCAGGCTGTGATGTTAAATACTGCTCTGTTTTGTATACCCACTCATAATGAAGCATGTCACATTTATTCATTATTGCTTTTGGCCTTTGTCTTCTGTATAGCTTTGTCCAGCCTTCAAAAGTCTACTAAAAGCTATGACTGGAGAGAATATAACAAGCTTGTTTCTCTCAGTGGGACTGCCCCAGTTTAGGCTGCACTGTGATGAGAAGATCCCTCATATCCAAGCCTTGGAGTGAGACCGGAAAACAAGACCAGCTTTAACTTGAAGTGGACAGTTCATTTATGCAATATCTGGCTTCAGATAATGAAAGGCACCTGCAAAAAAGCAAAAGAAGCTTTTTAAGTCATGCTGTGACAACCTCACAGCATGGGGCCATGCCAACTACAGGTTGACAATGTCATATTTAATAGTGATGTATCAAAGGAAGGGGACTAATATTTTTATTCCTGGGACAAGTTTGACAAAACTCTATGTATCTGGGATTATATACTGTAATGATTCTTGAGCTGACCTCATTAAGAACATGTGTTTCTAATAGCGGAATGCCAGCGGTTATTTCATTTTGGACAACTCTTATGTTTTACCTAATGGCAATCAGGTTTCATGTCTCAACAATTAATAACATCAAGATGTTGTTGACATCACTTAAGAAAATAATTATGCAGCAGAAATCCTGCTCGAACAATCAGCTATCTCAGCAGTGCATGGCTTTGAGGAGAAGTAGCAGTGAGCCCTGAGGATCTCTGCTCAGAGCTCCCTTCCTCACGGACAGACAGACAGACAGACAGACAGACAGAGAGCCAGCACAGGCTGTGGGTAGCTGGGTGCCCTTCCCAGTGCCACTGTGCCGTACTCACTTTGGCCGTACTGGCCGTACTGGTAGCCCGTGACGGGGTCCATGCTGTATCCCGTGGTGCTGTAGGTTGGTGGGCAGTAGGACTGGGATGTAGGCAGGCTGTCTAAGCTCTTCATGTGCTCTAACCTCTGGCTGCAGCTGGCTGACACAGTGGTGGTGGGCTCCAGGCCCCCAGTTAGAGGGGACAGGGCATAATCAGTTTGGGGCTGGTGAGGCACACCACCGTGGTTAGTCAGGAGTCCCATTACCTAGAAAGTAGAATAACAGAAAGAGTTAAAATAGATTAAGAAAACTCCATTGCTTACAGAATCACAGAAGTTCTCAAATCTATAATTTGATTTCCTAAACCAGGTAGACTTGATACTTGAACTGTGCTTTGATTAGCTAATCCCAAGAGGAAGTAGAATTTGGTTGCATCATCCACCAAAATAAAATCTGATGGCTAACAAGCAATAAGAAGTGATATTGGGGCAAATAAGGAATATATATATTTTTTTTAAGCTTAATTTGTTTTAGAGTGCCTGATCCCAGTCCCAGCTGGGAATTAGGCAGTGTTTATTCCTCGAGGACTTAATAAGACAACAAAAATCAAGTAGTGGCTGTTTAACCATGATGTCCTGCATAATCTACAAACATAAAAGCTGTGAAAAAGCTCACACAATTCTCTTCTCCAAGATCAACAACCATTAGAATGAAATCAGTTTGGAGCATATCCCAGTAGCACTTCCCAGCTGGAAGTAACAAAGAATCCCACAGAATCTTGATGTTCTGGGGGCTGGGGAAGGGGCAGAGCAGCCACACCCTGTAAAGAAGTGAATGTGCAAGAGTAAAGTGCTGGCCATAACACCAGTTATGGATTCCAACATCTGAGTTGGAGGACACAACAGAAAGGGTCAGGCACTCCTGAGTGACTTCAAGTCAGCCGTGACTCCTTTATTAAGCTGCTTCTACAGGGACAGCTATGAAATCAGTAGCTGAAAAGAGTTTTACTGGAAAATACATGCTTGTGCCTATAAAAGCCCAGCCCCCTAGGCCATAATTTCCAGTAGAAAAGCAAGAAAAAAATTCAAAATCATCTGCATTTTCAAGCATGGAACTACAGTGAAAAGTTCTTGTTGTTCAAAAATCTCTCCCACTACAGGTTGGTGAACATTTTCTTTCCTGGCACACCACTTTAGAACATTTGCTTACTTTTGCTGAAATAAATTTGCCTGTCAGAGCCTGACAAGCATTCTGCAGCTTCTAATGGATGGGTGAAGTACAGCTTCTGCCAAAACTGCGTATTGTGATAATTCACAGGCTGTTCTTGCTCCAAAAAGGCAATACAATTATCTGGCATGTGCTATTTGATAATAATTTTGCTTTGCAGCAATTCTTGCCATAAATTAAAGAGTGTTTTTAAAAATTTTAGTCTATTTGTTAAAGACTAAATTTGACCTCATAAGAACCCTGTTTCCTAAGGTTCTGATGCTCCTCCTGGAATTGTACATGTTTTCCATCACAAACTTTAGTATTACTATTTTTTAGTATTATTATTGTAGGGAGCTTGTGTTTCCAGCTCTGAGTTGTTTGCTTTATTGTAGGTTTGGGGTTTTTTCTTAATAAACAGATGAAACAAGATCCAGAGATCGTGATTTAGGGAGGAAAGAAGACCTGCACAGTTTTTACATGTCTGATTAGGAAAAGAGCAAGAGGAGAAACAGAGTTGTTCAGAAAGAGAAATCCAGATCCCTGCATTGAGAACACAAAATATGTTTGCATCAAATGAACCCAAGATATCTCACTAAAAAAAAAAAATTGCTGAGAAAGTTACTATGTATAGCACTGGAATGTTAGTTTCTGATTCACTGAGCTGAAAAACATGAGTTTAACTGGTGGTATTTGCTGAATGTTTCACAAACTGAAGTATTTATGCAAAAACAAATTCCAACTTATATTCAAAGACTGCATTCAGATATTGAAATCTTACAACTTTTAAAGTTTTTTAATAAACTTTTGTTTATAAAAACAAGATGAATTTGGATTCAGGCTGTAAGATATTTTCTATTTAATTCAACAAATACATTCAATGCCCAAAACCTGTTAAAAGAACTTGTGGTTAATAATAAAACCACAACTCTGAAATCACCACAGATTGAAAAATCATGTTGTGTATACCATTTTGTGTCAAAACTCCCTAAAAGTTTAAAATACTGGGTTCTCAAGTTTTGTTCTAAAAATTAGTTCTGCAAACTATTAAAATTTCTATTATTTTAGCAAGCTTTTCTATTGCAAAAATTCCAAATACTTTTCTTAAAACTTTGTAATTTGATATGGTCCAAAATGTAGCATATTTAATGACCTGACACTGCATCAGCAGGACACAGAATTAGAACCTATATTCATTCAGGTTATATTAATCCTGGTCCTTTTAAATTAACACTAGTAGAGTTAAAAGAAGAGAAAACTATTAAAAAAAAAAGGGGGGGGGGATAACAGAAACATTTACATTGAAAATTACTACTTTGGGAAATATTGATGTATTTCTGTTGGCAGGAGTATCTAGTTTTGACTAGAGTTCGAATTGCACAGGGGATTATCAGAACTCTGAGGTGCACAAGCCTTTCCATTGCACGGGGCCAGGGTGACACCGACATTTACGGGACTTCCCCAGGTTCTGTTCCAAGTTCAAGGGCAGAGAGAAGGGGCTGGGCTGGGCTCATGTCCCAGGGGAGCTCTTCTCTGCCTCAGGGCTCTCACACCACTGCCTTGTCTGCCAGCACTTTTAGAAACAATTGCTAATTTGGGTAAATAACTATTTTACCAACTGCGGATTTCAACTAGAGGTTTGCTTTAATTTAATGTTTTCAATAGAATAAAACCCGAGACAAAATTATTTGGACTTTGCCAGCAAAAAGAGTCAGCTCAAAAACTTTCTGATTGGAAGCTATTTTAAAATTGGAGATTTGTCTTGAAATTTAAATCTGGGTCCAGACAAAATCTCAAATGCCACTCAAACATCAGTAGCAACTCTATTTGGATCGAGATTTCTTTTCTTTGACAAATGAAAACTAGCATTTAGTGAGATTTACTTTAACTTTTTTAAAATTAGAAAATAATTAGGCATAATTTTATTAAGTGAACATGCACCTAGTAAATATTCTGGAGCAGAATTGTCTGAGCTGCTTGTCTCTGAGCTGAAGAAAATTGAAGTCTGAACAGTAACCAACTTCCCAGAAATATCTTCCTCAGAGGCCTTCAGAATCATCCTGCAGTTGATTAGTATCTAAATAATTCGATTTTTGGTCCTGTCTGTTTTGAGAGCTCTAAGGGAAGTAGCCTCAGGGCAGGAGTCTTTGCTGCGGTATGTGCCATGACCTTCTCACCCATACAAGGAGTTACAGGAAGGGCATGGCTAACTTTCACCTAATCAATTAGAGATCCATTAACGGGCCATGTCTGCAAGATGCTCAGCACCCTCAGCTTAGCTGCACAGGAGACACGCAAGGATCTGCAGCTTACAGCTCAGATCTCCTGTGGGTATAAAGCAGTATAGTTCTAAGTAAACAGATATGATTGCTTTATAATAATGAAGGTAGAAAATAAATGTATTCAATCTCTATACCATCCAAATTACTGGAAAATATGTGCTTCCTTCTAAATCACTTTGGGAAAGCTAAATTAGTAGTTATCAGCCTCTCTGACCCAGAATCCAAAGGCTGAGCTAACACTGCACTAAAGTGATACAATAACTATTCCATTTGTTTTAGAGTAGAACTCCCATAAATGGAAAAAAAAAAAAAAAGTCAGATTTAAGTTTTTTAGCTACATCTATTTTGTTCTCACCTTTTACAAAACACACACAGGAATGTTAAGGCACATCCTTTGTGCTTATACAATAAAATACAATATATAATTCATAAAATCACCCTATTAGAAAACAAAGGTTAAATTAGGAATAAATAAACAGAACACAGTGGACTGCAATAACCAAAGTGCAGAAAAGTTTTTAGAGAACACATCTGAAGCAACCCAAAATATTCATTAGGACAAATCCCTTGCTGGTGGAGTCAGCACAGAATCACCAGCTGAGGATAGGATGGAGAGAGAACTCGGCGGGGTGAAAGCCTTAAGGCATGAACACAATATCTGATCCATTATCAGCTGCTGGAAAATACTTCTATTATCATCAAAATAAAGGCCATTGAACTAAAAAAAAAAATGCTTATTTTATTGAAATGAAGCATTCTAGCTGTTAACATGGTTAGTATTTGAGAATGTAGGACCCTCCATAGGCACAATAAAATTCTCATATGTTTTAATTCATTTACGCATGCTTGTGTTTAATATGCTTTGTGACCATGCCTGCAATTAATATGATTTATGAGAAAAGAACATGTGCAATATTTTGTTGGGTACAGTGATACTATTTTTTCCCTCCTGTGAATGAAAGATTTAATGAAACAGCTCAAGGAAAATGGTTGGCAGTTAACATATTAAGTTGAACTGACAGAACCATGAGTAAACTTTAGCACAGTTAATGATATCCTCTTATCTGACCCTGACACATTTGCAGCATGTAATTTACAGAAGCTCTGTCCAGGGAATCTTGACAAATGCTCCTAACGATGTCAGGGCAATGTTCCATTCTAATGTAAAACAGATGTGGGTCAGATACCCTCATTCATCACTAACACTGAAAATTTTAAACTCCTTCCGAGATGAATGGCATTACCTGCTGTTAACTCCCTTCACTGTAGAGAAATCTCTCAAAAAACAAAATATTGCACAAGAAAGAAGACAAAAAGGATTGTTATCACTCACTATAATGAGAGATTTTAGAGGATTAATTAAAGTTAGTTAGCTATATGGATCTATATCTATAGAATCCTAGAACCATGCTGCTGATTAATTTCATATATATGAATATTTCTATTGGATACAAGAAACCTGAGAGAAAACAATTTTTTGCCAAATGGCAAGACCTGACAATCACATACTTGGTTAATGAAAATAAGACCAAATGTACTGACTTTGGACACTGATGATCTGACCCTCTGCATACTCCTAGCAAATGAGACCTCATACTGATTTCACACCCCCAGATATCACTGGTACCTACACTGGAATTAGAGAAGGTGCACTGGTGCTCATTTAGGATAATTAAGAGGATAACTTGATTCTTTCATCAAATACATTTTCACCTACAGAAAATTACCAATTTTTAAAACATTATTACAGTCTGTCACAAAATTAATGTCTTTTTAAAAGTGCCAGAACTTGGTAACATCACCAAAATAATTCCAGGATCAGCTAATTCTTGAGCCTCTGAAAAGCAACCCAATATGGCGCACAGCAACCAAAGCCCAAAGACAAACATATAATTTATGAATATATAAGCATATCTATGCAATTAAACATCTCACAACTTTTTCAGGCAGCCCCAGAGATTGGAGTCACATGACTTTAAATGCTCAATTATGGCAATATTACTCAAAAGAATTAATAACCTAAAGCCTAAATTTGGTATTAGGTTGCTCTTTGCCTGTGAACTCTCCTCCTCCCACCTTCTATTCAGCCCCCAACACAAAAGAAGGATTCTGCCCATTATGAACACCAGCCCAGCTGTCACTAGCTCAGCTCTCACACACCTTCCCTCAACAATTGGGATGTATGGATTTGTTATGGCTGAAAGCAAAACAAACCAAAAGAGAAAAGTTAAGGTGGACATTCAAAAACATATAAACAGTCACCTGTTTATTTTTTCTGCTATATTAATCTATTTAGTAAATATGTTATACCATCTATAAATGCGTACTTCTATAAAATATAGAATATTTTATATAAATTATGAGTATATTTACAAAATAAATAATATGTGTTGTTATTTTTGCACAGTAGCAATTACAAAACTATTGAATTTCACCTATTTTACCCACAGAAACAAAACATAATTAACCCCATTGTATGACCTTCTGGTTTTAAATTTAAAAAAAAAGAAAAAAGAACAAAAACTTGTATTCATGAAGATTATATCATGTGAATTAACTTTCTTACTCACTAAGGAATCCACACCCTGTCTCATGTTCTTAGGTCATTAAGCAAAGAGCTCTCAAAGCCAAGCTCATTGTGCCAAAGACCGTGAGCTTCTCATTGCTGTGGGACTTGAACCCAAATTAAATGTTTCTGTGGGCAACCAGCTCAAGGTAAGCCAACAGAAGGTATAGGGAAAAGTATAATGAATTAATAGTTGCTTTTTTTTCACTGCTCTTTTCCCTCTTAATGAGGGAATGGATATTTTTAGCCCTGGTTCCTGTGCAAAGTTAACAAGACAATATGAACATATCTGACTGATTCGACAGCTGCCATCAGTTCCATACGTCAGGTTAATGAGAACCAAGTGCTCTCAAAGACTTAAGAGAAGCCCATTGCCTAAAATCCATCTCACCAAAAGGAGTTACAGGGTAACTCTTAAACTCAGGCAGTGAAATGTTTTGACAGCAGAAGAAAGAAACCTTGAAACAGCTTGAATCTCTACTACTGTTCACAGAAAAGTTTGGGATTTTCTTATCAAGATTATTCCTGAGCTCCAGATAATGGCATGAAACTCCAAACTTTGTTAAAGACTGTTATGATTTTCTACATAGCCCATTTAATATTCAATCCACTTCCATTTTGAAACTGCAGCCTTTAAAGATATAGGTTTGATTCAATTATGGGGGGAGAAGGCAAGGAAGAGGAAAGAGGAGATCTGAGAAGTTTTCTAGAGGGCAAGGAGGAAAAAAATTATGCCTAGCAGGACACAGGTTAACCATGTTTGTTCTTCTCCCAGTAAAATCTTAAAACTGAAGTACTGTTTAAGCCTGGATTATCCTACAGGTTAAGCATCCTACAAGTTAAATATTCTACAGGTTAAATACAGGAAGTACACGGCCTCCTGGGCAGCAATTCCAGCAGAGTATTGCTGCTCTGCCTGGATCCACAGCAGCCAGAGCAGCACTCTCTAAACCAGCAAATGCCTGACCTGGTGTAGGGCAAACTCTGCTGCTGACACTAATAAAAAGCACATGAGGAGGTCAGGGGATGCCGATGTACACCGGAAAAGCCTTTTCCCTTATCTTAAACGAAGCAGTTCAAAATACTGATCTCCTGTCTTTAAAACAATCTGCCCTTTACCAAGACCATACACCTGCAGTTGTGAGACAAGTGTTTCTGCAGTCATTGTTCTGCTTCACAGCAAAAAGCCACTGATGGCCACTAATCATAAAGTGCCATGCCAATCCAAAAGCATGCCTAAGTCCTGTATACATACATTAACATCCAGATATGCTATCCCCTCATAATTCTGAGTTAAAAAACATTTGTTAGAAGAAAATTCACTAAGCAACTAAAACCTAATTTGAAAAGGAAATACAATATTCCCATAAATGTATGCATGACAGGCAAGAAGCTGCATAATAGGCATAGAAAACATAAAAATATGCAATTTACATATATTACACACTAATAATCTCTTTTCTGACATTATATTTAAAGAGCCCTGGCTGAGATATCATGCTTGCAGTTGAGTTGCTTTTTCATGAAATACAAACACTCCAGGCTGCCATCTCCCCAAGACATTAATCCCTGACTTTTTCCAGCAAAAGTCAACCCGTTGCATGCCTGCAAGACCGAGGTTCTCTCATCACATCTAGGTAGCAATGAATAAACCAGATGAATAAGGAGAATAATCAGTCATCTGAAGGATATCTGCAGATCTTCTCTTAATGTTAAAAAGTATTAAACTTTTTAACTTAAACTGTTAATTAAACTTAAACTGTTCTCTTATATTTTTAAATAAGATCAACAACTTTTCAACACAGAGCTTGCAAGAGACAGATATGTAATGGAGCATTCTGTTTCCTAGGACTCAGAAATACAGTCCACTCTCACCCCAAAATTCAAGGCTAACACAATAAAAATAAAATAACATCACCTTAGGTGTCTCTGCTTGTCCCCTGCCTTCACCAGTGCTTGCCTTAAACACCATATTTGTCCATCACATTCAAGAAAAAAATTAGAATGGAACCATTGTACATAGAAAATAAAGCTTCACTGGTCTTTGTGTCAGACCTTCATTTGTAATAAATTGATGACAAATAGGAGAGAGAGGTTTAAGTCTGCTAAGAATATGATCCTGTGTATCTTAGTATTAGATTTTATTCTGTATGTTCTAAGGGTGGTTTTTTTTATTAATCACAAAATATTATCTGGGCTTCAGACAAATCCCCCCTCCCCCCTCCCTGCTACAGCTACCACAAATTCAGCTTTAGACTCAGTTTGTCAGGAGCACTTGCCAGCAAGGGACACATGGATGGGTGGAAACATTATGTTAATTGCTCACACACCCAGATTTATTGTGGTCAAAAATGCACTGGCCAGTAAATGGACCCTCTTTCTTTCTCATCTAAATTCCATGCACACAGGCAGGGCAGTGCAACATGCCCACTCAGGAGGAAAACTCCTGCTTCCCTTTCTCATGAAACCCAAATGCAGAGTTAGCTTTCAACTTTACCTTAGCCTCTCTTTCAGCACCTCAGGAAGAACTCTGAGGAAGCATGGAGAGGGGATGCACAGTGACACAGCTAGGGACATTTCACACACCAGCACTGTGACCAGCAGCTGAGGCTCCTTTGGGCATCAAGAGTTTCACTGGTTTGCTACAGTCCCACAATTTGTTGCACACAATTTACATCTTTGAGGTTGTATTACTGCATTATGTAAAAATAAAATTTGAATGTGTCACTTTATATATGTCCATATTTTATGCATGTCTCTAACTCATTGTTCAGGCACCAAAACTTATATAGAGGAGTTGTTGGCAATGCCACATGAATTCAGGTCTGGGTTTTTCATTTGTGTTTGATGGGAAGATTTTTAACCTCTGTTGAAGGTAATCATTTAGTTGCCAAGAAGTTGTTCCAACTCTAAATGGATATAAGTAATCTCTATGCCCTGAGCAATGAAAGTATGTTAACTTTAAAGGGATCAGCATCCCTCTAAATCTTGCTCTACCTATTGATAGAGCTGCTGGACACAGCCAGAAGTGCTAAGCACTGGGTTAGAAAAAGGTTTCAGAAGACTAAGGAAAACAAATAAACAAACAATAAAACAACAGAAGTCTCCTAGTGTAAAGACAGGGCTAGGTGTAAAAAAGCACAGAATCTCCTTTTGATTACATCAAACCTCAAATAAGCAAGACTTTGGCAGGAGGAGGCCTGGCCTCACATTTTTGTCCCATTTTACCCAGCCATCACAAGATTTCTTTACTGTTGTGCCCACTTCTGTGTCACAGACAATAAAAGCTTTGTGAAAGGGGAAAAAAAGAGATCACATTTTCCATAGCCAGAACCAACACACATTTAAACTGACACAACAACTACTTTTTATGGATTAACATTGAAAAACAGATAGATAATTATGTCAAAAATGTGGAAGCCTTGCACATTATGAAAGTAGCCATTAAAAAAAAAATGAACAACTAATATAATGTCATGGATTTTGTTGAAGTTTGCATTTAGAAATCAGTATTCTTTCAAACAAAGTCTATTCAAGTCTTGTTGGAAGTACATCCGTTTGTTTTTCTGTTGGTATTTTTTTCCTGAGGTTTCAAGCCATGAAGTTTTGTACCACATTCTATGCTATAGGAATCTGTGAATCTTAATTACATTTACCGTTACAAAAAAGGGTTTATGAACTTTTGCCTTTGGGCAAAAATGTTTATTTCATTGCCTTTGTTATTCATTCTTTTCAACTCCAGTGCCTTTGAACTTTTCAGCTGCACAGAGTTATCACCGTTGCACAGGAACCAGGAACTGCACTCCCAAGATGCAAACCACAAGTTGAAGAAAACGAAGGAGGCAAAGATATACGAGTCGTTATTTTGGCCACCCTTTGTGCCATTAAAATCTCATTTTCTGCCTATTAGAATGCCCTCTCCCTGCCTAGGCAGTGGTGATAGTCAGTGATTAGTGTGTAATTGAGTATAATTGTCTTTTCACTTTTCATTTGTGTCATTCTGAGCTTCTCTCTGTTTTTCTAACCACTGAGAGGAAAAAAGGGTAGAAAGCAGATAAAGCTGTTAAAACTCTCACTTTCAGCCCTGAAGAGATTCCTGATTGTAATTATAGATTGCATCTTCTTTGTGACTCCTCAGAATTTAGTGGACATCTCTTTCCAAGCACCTGGGCAAAGCTTTTGCTAATAAAATAAACTACCATCTATTCAAGCTTTAACTAATAATGTCAGCTTCAGACAGATGCCATGTGTAGGAAAATTTAGCCAATCTTTTGACACTCAATTATCAAGGCAATTTATTAACCTGATTTCCCTAAAAGAGCTCATGCAAATTAGAAAAACAATTATGGTATTCATGCATTTATATATTGCCAAAGAGCAGTAATACATCCAATTTATGTATTTATAACTCGATTATAGCTCATCTCAATACACATTTCTCCTTGGAACTCTCCTCATACAACTTGCCCATAATTTTCCTGGACCACTTGGTAAAATCTTGATGAGTTTATTCTAATTTTATTCTCAGAAAAAATAAAAGATCTGTTTTCTGTACCTAGCCATGGATCTTCAGGAGAAGAGCAGTACGTTACAAATGCTTGACAACTGGATGCAAACATGAAGTCTGCATGATTCCATTATAAATCAGTTGAAATTAAATATAAGCTATGACTCTTTATTCAGCCAGTAGGAGGGAAAAATGTAAAAAAAAAAAAAAAAGGAAACTAGCAAACTGAAATCATGTGGCTTATATAAAGAATACATTATGGTTTAAATTTGGCAATTCATTATACTGTGGCCTGAGGGAATAGACTCTTTGGTTCTGGTATACAGCAAATCCTCTGTCTGAAAACACAGGACTGACCTGAGGTGAGAGGCCATTGCCAATGGCAGGGTTCATGGGATTGGAGGGCCCGGACGGAGGCACAAAGCTGTCTGTATAGCTGGAAAATCCGTGCCTGGTGCTGGGCAGGCAATAGGCAGAGCTGCTCTCTGGGTTCGAAGGGAGGCTGCTTTGGTGTACAGTGCTTGGAGGGAGAGGCTGAGGTCTATGGACGGTGCTGCTTGGATCAGACACGGCTGGAAGCAGAAGAAACATGTTGATATGTTTTCCTCCTTTACTTCTGGCATAATAAGTTCATTATGTGAAGCTCAGCTTAAGAGAACTTCATCAGAACCTGCATCTAAATAATGGTTAAGCAGAAAAGTATATCTATAATTTTGCTGGATATTTAACCAGCCTGCGAGTTTAAAGAAAAACTTCTTTAACAGACTTTGAATATCATAACAATAGACATGGGGTTTTCAGACAACCCTTAGTGAGCTCATATTGTTAGCAGTATTTTTTTAATATGTCTATATTAAATACAAAGGAAAATATTTATTTACTTATAAGACCAGCTTTCGCCTCCTGCTCACAGCTCAGAAATCCCACCATGGGTTGTATCAAGTCAAGCAATGGATGGGAGAAGCCCTGGGCTTTGAAAAATTCTCTCAATTAGAACCTCGACCAAGAGTTAGGATGCAAATCTCAAGGAGGAAACAACAAGAGGACATAACTTATTTTACAAAATCTCACTCATTTTTATTTAATAGTAAAATCTAACAAAGCCTAGATTTGAGGGTCTGTTTCCTCCCACTCCATCAAATCCATCATAGTTCACAGAATTTCTGATAACATTAAGAAAAATTTTTACCCTACTGAGACTGGCTACTGTCTGATGGTCTGAATAGCTGTTTTGTCCACCTCAGATAAATATTCAGAGTATTTATAGAAGTTCCAATGCTCCATCACTGATATTCACAACAAAGACAGAGTACACCTGTCTCCTACATCACATCAGACATCTCCAGCAAAGCAGGCCAATGCAGTGGCAGGACAGGGATGAGTGTCCATCAATTTACCAAAGCTGCACACCTGCTGGGCAGAAGGTGATTATTTCTCTGGAGAGCACCCTTCACATGGAACCACCCCTTTCTTGCAGCAAAACAAATCTCAGTTCTTACATGCTTAAAAAACACAGGCTTGCAGAATCCTCCTTGAGTCAGACCCTAAATTAGCCAACATGATAGAAAAGAAAATATTTTTACAGCAGATGAGCACAGAAAACCCTCCATAACACTGTTTGAACCAAGTACCTGCGGGCTACTGTACCTTGCGGTATGGAGGTGGGCTGGTAGGAGGGCTCAGAGAGCTGGTACGTTGGCAAGGTCGGCATGGCACTGGGTGGGAATCCTCCAGGGATCAGATGGTTGAAAGCCATCAGCTGGTTGGCTCCTGCCTGTTTCCTCCATCTGGCACGACGATTACTAAACCAGACCTGCAAATGTTTTAAATATGAACATTTGATTTTTGCACATTTAATACAGATCTATCAGAAATAGCAGCACTGTATTTCAAACATGGGCAGTGTCTAAGATGAGAGATGCAGAAGATGCACGCTGAATTCAGTGCTCCTAGACAAGAAAGTTGCCCTTGGCACACATTTCCATGTTCCAACAGATTCAACACAGGATTCTGATCTCTAGTTTCCTCTCAAATTCAGTCTCTCCTGAGAAAAAAAGCTGTCTACTCTTTCAGGATGTAGTGTTTTTAATCACTTCTCCATTTAATCTAAGTGCCAGCCAAAGCTATTTTGTCTGTACTGTATTGTCTTTAACTTGCTGACAAGTTAATGGCATCACTTAATGCACTGTTAGAAGGTGCATCAATACTTATATATTGGGATCCTGTATTGCCCTAATGACCAACAGAACTTTGAGCTTTTAATTAGAAAAATACAAACCCCACGTACAAAATACACAAATCCCTCCCAGCAAGTTTTCATGTGTTCACATATGTACAAAACAGTAGGTCAGAACTTCAGTACTAGATTAGCATTTCAGAACCACTTTGAAATCCGTTCCCAGGACAGCACACCAACCAGATGGAGTTTGGATTTGTGGGATATTTTAGCTATAAATCTGCTTTTCTTCACATCATTCTCAGTTTGTGTTTTAAGCTTTCCAAGTCTTGGATGGTTCTTACTACATCCAAGTTACAAAAGGCAAGACATCACAAATGCAGATATAACAGGAGTTGCAAAACACATTTGTTAATTTTGATGTTATAACAATTCCACACATCACAAATTGGAAGGGCAGGGGTGCAGGGGTGCCTGGAGCAGGGTGCAGGCATATTGCCCTGTTGCAGGGTCAGAGCAAGCTCCTAATTACAGCTCTCAGCTCCATGGTGGAGTACTGAGGGAAAGAATGGTTGGTTCAGGTAACAGAGATTGCACACGTTTGTAAACAAGCAGCCAGTTGCTCATAATCCTACACCCTGAAGCAGCTGTGGTGCTCATCTACAGATACAATTAATTAGATAAGACCTCAACTGAGTGTTAACATCTGATAAAGTAGATCTGCACAGCCTGCAAGGCAACCTGGCCTAAAAGCCACTGAGGCATGTTAGCTGATGAGCCACATATAGATGTGTTTGTACAAGATGGGGCTCAGATCTGTAACCCTTGAGCAAGCAGCCCTTGGTGGCTTATGGATCAGGCATCACAGACTTGGATTCTAAGTGTAACACCATTTATAATCCCTGAGTAGCCCTCACACTAGAGGGTAACAACATTTTGGGCTATGCTGTGGGCTTCTCCTCTGCTTGCTATTTCATGACAGGAGTGGTGGGACTCACTGGGCCATCTGGTTTCTGACATAGGCCATCTGTCACCATGTAGTTTGCTCTGACTTCATCCTCTTTTCAGAATTAGATGCTCTTCCCACAGCTGCCTCCTCCTTTGGCCGCAACATCTACTCCTCAATTATACACTCCCACTCCAGTTTAAGATCTAGGACAGAGGGATAGGTGGAGCCTCTGTTCTATGTTACAAATCCCTCTCTTGTTGTTTTGCTGCACATACTAACCCCCCTCTGTCTCCACATGAACCATTTCTGAAAGCAGCTGGCAAGGACTACACAACCAGGGTGGAGATGCAAAACCTGCAATTAGCCCTAGTTGAGGATGGGTCTTGATTCAGGCTGTAGAGCAAGAAAGAGACCTCACTGAAGATCCAAAGAACACTTAGGAGGGATAATGGAGGTCAAAGAGTGATCAGGGAACAGCAAACACTTGTTGTAATTAGCTGACCCAGGTCATTAACTCTGTTTTTTGCCTTGACACTCTCTCTTCTTCAGGTCAAGAGGGTTATCTCATGATCTCCAAGTACTTTGGGAACACCAACAGAACTAGGCTACATGAATGGATTTCACTCAGGAAAGTGTGGTAACAAGATTTCGTTTTCTCTACAGATAAGCATTTGCCTTCAAACTGCAGATCCTTATTAAACTGAGTCAAATCCCAAACTTTAATTCAGTAGTAAGTGATTTACATAAATGCAAAGTTTTCTGGTTTTTATTTATGGACAGATTTTTGGCTCATTTTGTAGACTTGCATTTTTTCCACAACCGCAGCTATTAGACATCTCTGAAAGGAACACAGTCAACAGTATCAAAAAGTCTGCAGCAGCCACAAAATGGACACCCTGGCACAAAGATTTGTTGCCACCTGGAGCCCCATTATGCTGAATGGGACTCTGCAGGGGTGCAGAAACCTGGCTGGGCTGCACAGAAACAAGGCTGGGTACTGCCACCTCAGCCCTGTGTGATTAGGATGTGCTAAATGAGTGCTACTTGATGGGCACCCATGTCACATGGCACTGGCACCTCCTCTGGTACTGGCTTTTTGCTTTCCCCTGTGGCAGAAAGGCAGATGGCACCAGAGTTAGTCCAAAATTAACTCACCAAAACCCCTGGAACAAGTTCAAAACTGCAGAGGAACCCTTATTGCCACTAATATCACACAAGTTCCTCACTACAGAATGGTAGAGGCACATAAGAAAACAAAAATAAAAAAGCCACCAAATCAAGAAAAAGTTACTAAAAACTAAATAATTGAAACTAAATAAATCAAACCTAAGTATTTTATTTACATTTTATGTAATGTTTATTAAAATTAGTCAAATCCCAAGCTTTATTCAGAAGGTTGAACAGAATTATCAATGTTGAATTCAGAACATATTCAGAATATGTTAACTGAAATTATTAGGGGTTTTAATCATAACATTTCCTTAGACTACAGTCAGTTGCCTTGACCTATTTCAAGAGTCCAGAATTTTTTTATTTTCTTAAATCCTTATGTATCATGAAAAATCCATGTACACTACTACCACTAAAGAAATCTTGAAAAACTTTGCTAATCTCACGCCAAGACTTAAAAATAAATTCAGTCACCACAAGCCAGTGTTTCTGCTTAGAAACATATTGTAAAAACCTGGGGAAATAGTTTCTTTTGTTTGTACATTTCCAATATGATTTAAGTACAATGTCCCCTTATGTGCAACAGATTTCCACATCCACCAACACGGCAAAATCCTCATCTTATGAGTGGCCTTTCCAATTCTACCATAGGATGCTCCTGTTCTCCCACAACCTCCTTGTGAGGGGCACAATCATCACCTGGCTGCAGGGATGCTTCCAGTACAAAGCAGCCCCTGGAGGAGATCCCAAGTGTCATCGTGTAAGAAAGTGCCACCCTGCAGTGGGCACAACAGAAATCAAACTCTAAACTATCTAAAAATGGACAGAGGAAACATGTCTTGGCTGAGGGACCCAAGCATTCAGAAACTATGTCTGCACAGAAGCCAAGTCACACTCACAGTAGTGAAGCTTGGACTCCCCAGTTCCTGTGTCACTTTCAAAAACGGAATGTAAATGATCCAGATGATTCGGAAACAAACCTGAATCCCAATGTCTGGTCAACATTTATGGCTCAAAAATAGAACTGAAGAAGATGAAATGCAGAACAAAATGGAGGGAAAGTAGCACTTTAAGTACTGGAGGTTCAAGCACCTGGAACTGGAGTGACCAAAAAAGAAATCACTCTGCCAACAGAACATAAAACTGTATTTTGCACCAGTGTAGATGGATAAGGTGAACTAATGGGTTTCTTACATCTCTATTTCCTGATATTTGGATCCTGCCTCTTATTATAATTTTTTAAGTAGTCTGCAAGTGATCATGCCAATATCTTATTTTGTTGATCACAACAGGATATTCTTTAGAAGATGCGTTTATTCACTTGGGAACACACTAGTGTAATTAGCCTTGACATTTCGACAGTCTGATCATAAACACAGAGTGCTGTATGTGCTTTTAAGGCAAAAAGATCTCTGATTCAACAGCGCAAAACATTCAAGATGTGAATGTTGCAAAAAAAACCATGGATATTTTGTTATACAAAGTCCTGACCATTGCAAGCACGAGTGCCAGAAACACAAAAGTTGAGAGACTGATGTATTGTTAATGGCACTTCTAATTTTAGATGGATTTTAGATGGGAGGAGGGAGGATTGGTTCCATTTTTCCACGTGATATTTTTCATGCTAACTGCCTCCCCTACCCTACTATTCCCCACCTCTCCCTTCCCACAAAATTCCTATGTTCAAAACAAAGTCTGACCATCCTGGAAGCCAGAGTCCTCAGCGGATGTTCCACCAGGGAAAGAATGCGGGCTGTGCAGAAGCAGCAGGGGTGCCTTGGGAAGAGGGGAGGCTGAAGAAGGAAATTGCAAACAAAGCTGAGCTCCACCAGCCCAGGCAGAGCTGACTCTGTTACCTTTGCAGAACATGGCAGTGTGACTGCTACAAACACCCTCAGGCTCTGCTCCTGCCGTCCCTACAGGTGCCAGACCTCACACTTCAGCAGCCCTTCGAAGGTGTGTCAGGAAATGAGTTTTTTGTCCTCCCTTCTCTCTTTGTTTTTGCAGTAGGGTGAGTTTCCATCCTGGCTCACCAGGGTATCAGTACTATGAGCTGCAGGGAGAGCACTGCCAGGGATCAGACATGGGATGAAGAAAAAGTAGAAACAGAATTGCTTTTTTGGACAAAATCAGCTTGACTGTAACATCTGCACACCGCCAGCCTCACAGGGATAAGGTCCACTGCATACAGGTACACACCATGTTCCCTCACAGCATCCCAAAGCCTGCTGAGAGCAGCCTGCCATGGCCACAGGAGGGAATGTCACAAAGCTGAGGGTACCCTGCCTGCCAAAACCTGCTCGTTATGGGCATGGGAAGTGATGTTTGGGATACCATGAGTTATCAGTGTGCTAGAAACCAGAGTTCTTTGAAAACCTACATGGGATTTTCAGCAAGGGAGGTGGGGATAAAAGGGAAAAATATACCAAACAAAACAAAAAAATTTTAAAAAAAGAAACCCAAATGCTAAGAAAAGCAAAATCACATCACACACAAAATAAAACAAAACAAAACAAAAAAACCAACATAGACCGAAAAGCCACTAGACTGTGCCTGGGAATAGGTACTTTCAACCACCTCCCAGTGTAATCCAACATACTCCCATCTCTTAGGTTTCTTTGAGTAAACTTTGACTTGGTCCTACAAAAATACTTCTAAAAATCTGCAGCTGAATAGTTCTGAAAATTACTGAGTAATAAGCAAATTGAACTGTGTATTTATAAGTTAAAGTGACACTAATTAGAGCCCTTAGGGAGCAGGGACCATAAAGAGACAATCAAAATCACATCCCTATTTTCCTTTATATTTAAAAATGTTCTCTTGGGCCTGCTTATGAATGCAGTTGGTTAATTTAACCATAAAAATTTCCCCTTTACAGAGGAAAGGGGACCTGCAATTACAGGGTTATCTAGTGCAAGGATGCACACAGCATTTTTATTCTTTAACCCTTTTATGATGCAAGAGATTCAGTCTCAAGAAAAGGCACCAGAAATTCTCCATAAACCACATCAGGAATAACTGCAAAGATCTGATGAAAGCGAGTCTTGAGTGCTCTTGAATCCATCCTGCATTCCCTTGCCCCATCTCCCCATAGGACTGGGCAGTTCAGTGTATATGCTCAAGCCATTTCAGAGGAGCTGAAAGCAAATTATGACTTTTTTTTGGCACAGATTCCCCCTCCCCAGTGATTTCTCAGAGTGTGCTTTTCGCTGTTTTCTACTGAGAAAAGAGTACTAACTAAAGCTGAGAAATTTGACTTCAGAGTCTTTAGTACTAGCTCAAGAGTCATAACTTCTCTCACCTTTCCCCTTACTCCTCTCCAAACTCTTTCCCTCCCTGTACCACAGTAAAGCAAAGAAAATAATACCCAAGCACAACACTTAAAATACATTTTTTCTAATAATTTCTCTTCCAGCTACTCAAGACATCTGAGCTCTAGGGACTTATTTGTTGAGGTTATAATAAAGTTTTTACAAAAACTTACAAGCTGATTACAAGTTTGACATGGGAACATTCAATTCCATGCTAGTAGCCTGGAGAGATGTGCCTAAATTTTCAAATTTTCAGACATGCTATGTTGATAAACAACTTTTTTTTTTTTTTTTTTAATGTCTTCAAGTAAATCAGTTTAAAATTGGGATTTGGTTGAGAAGAAACTCTTCAGGGTGGGAAATAGTCATGATTCAGAATTTTTCCTTACTTGCCCTCCTTTTTCACCATTATTCATGGATGAAAAAGAATCCAAACAATATTTTACCGTTGCATTTTGGAATTAAACAGGGGGGGCACGTGCCAGCTGCTTCTCACAGCAGGGCCTCCTACCCCAAGGATCCAGACAGCTGGGGCACTCCTTAACAGGGTCCAATACACAAGTCTCATGCACTACATTTCTAGCAATTTGGGATGCCTGCCATCAACACACAGCCCCAAAAGATTTGCCTGCACAGCCAGTCCCCGTTGGCCAAGGCAGGTTCCTGGCCAGCCATAGGACAAACCTCAACCTTATTTAAAAATCCTTTGCCAAAAGATTGGTGTAAACACTCCCCACCATCAATCTGAAACAGGCCCAAGCTGCTGCCAAAGCTTGCCCAGTTCATCCAGGTCTAAAAACAAGCCTCCTGTGGGAATCAAAGGCAGCCAGGAAAGATCCTACCCACTTCATTCCTGATGCACCATTTGTTACAGAAACCATAACTCCACAGCTCTGAAACTCAGAAAGACCCTTTGATCTACCCTGGAGATAAATTCACTTCTCAAACTTGCCTTCAGATTGTCAATAAAAACTGGCCACAGACTTGAAGACCTGCACTGCAACATAATGATGGTTTTAATGAGGTTTTAAACTGGACAGGTAAAGTACTGCAGGGTTGCAATTTTTACCCAAAACATGCAAATCTTTAACTTCTCATTCACAGTGTATCACTATTTTTTTTCTTTTTAAAGGAAGGATCCTCCTTTGGAACTGTGCTCATCTTTCTAAATTTTATCTGATAAACTCACAAGACCAAAGGACTCTCCTCTTCCTTCTGCATCTAATGTGCAGAGAAGAGCAAGTGCCTTTGGAAGAGGCAGCAAAAGAGGCTGTCCTGGCTCCACATCACATCTAGGTTCAAACACTGGGGGAATGGACTCAGCAGTCCTTGAGTAGAAAGTGCTGCAGGAGGAATTGCAGGGAGCATTTTAACTCTTTATTACACCCAGTGCTAGAATATTTGCCATAATTATAGTTACACATCTCGTGACTCTTACAATGTGGACTCTGTTGGAACACTTCTTTTCCCAAAAGCCTTTCCTATTCCCATGATTAGGTACACAAATAACATTCACAGTGTAAAGTCTGTTTTCAGTTGCTTGTAGCTCTCAAAAAATTCCCCTTAGGGGCTGATATGTTCTACACTAGACCTCAGACCAGAGGCAAGATTTTTTCCCCACTTCCAAGAACCAGGTTAGAAACATGCATTTGGCTACCCTTCAGCAGTGGGAAAGTGAGAAAAAACCTAGTTCAGTGGTGTAAAACTCTTCCTTTCACAAGAGTAATAGACAGCCTCAGGGAACAGAAGGAAAGGGGAAGCACAGGGTGGCAGGGTAGAGAAAACAAAACATGAGATGTAAGTATTACACAGAGGGAAAGAGGGAATAGCAAGGTTGATCCAGTTGTAAGCAACTAAATAACTACCCAGACAATATAAAACAACTGCACAAAATTGGACCTTACAGCTCCAAAGGAAATAAATAAATAAATCAGTTTCTGGGCTTAGTTGGATTCAGGCGGGAAGAGCCAGCTCTTTTAGATAATGCTTTATTGGGAAGCAGTCAAAGAGATCTTTGTGCCTATATCCATATAAAATTTGGTATCTCTGATCTCTATCATAATGTTACCAAAAAAGAAGTGTGACTAAGAAAGCTTGAATGCTACTTCAGTATGGCTATCCAGCCCTCTCAGACTCAAGTCTCTTAGGGTTATTTTCTTTTCACAGGTCGTCTTTTATTTCATGCCCATAATACGTGGCTATTTTAAGGGGCTATAGAGAGGTGCTGAATGCTGATAAGGCAAATCCTGTATCCCTTAATCCACTGGTAAATCATTCTGCCAGCCTTCAAGTGTACCAGACAGATGGAGTGCACTAGGAAACTGCCCACAGGCTTGTTACTTCAACCCCAGCTCATCTTTAATCCAGAAAGGTTTTGTTCTGGTATTTTAATCATTGATTGACTGGGAACTCTCTTCCATGCTGGGTTAGGTAAAATATCCATGTCAGAGGTACTGGGGAATTCGTGAGGCTGTAGATCATACGAGTGGTGTGAGACAGGATGCGTCTCGGGGGAACCAAGGAAGCCATGAGGAATGCAAAAAGTCACAGGGTTAAAGCCACATTAAGACAGCTGTTATGTTAATGAGAGTTCTGCTTTTCTTCTAGCTGTGGGTCATTGATTTAGAAAAACATGAACAAGGTCTTTTTCATTTTATCGTATTTTTCCACTGAAGCTAACATAGACCAAAACATCATCTCCAAGATCCCATTCATCTTGCTAACACTTGTGAAGCAAGTTATCTTTGTTATGTTTGTGTGCAAATGATTCCTGGGGCTTGATTTGGTCTTACCTGGCCCAAGTCTATCTATGGAGCTGTTTTGCAAGCATTTCATTTAGTAAACATGTTAAGAAAAGAGTCATGCACAACTGAGTTTGCCTTCCAGACAAATTCATCCACACATCTGATTTTCTCTCACAGCCATAATAAACACTTACAAGAAATGTGGCGCGAAGTCTTCTGCAAAAACATTTAGCAGGTAAAAAGTCTAAGCGTTTCAAGCCAGATGCTCAATAATAAAGCCATGCTGCAATAGGTGTGATTGTCTTAAAAAGTCAGAGAGGTGTTTTGTAGTGCTTATTTCAGCTTGCACAGTCTGAATGCCTCAGGCTGAGTTTCAAAGGTCAAACCATAATAAGAGTTTTACCAAAGAAAACAAATTCACCTGTATCCTTGGTCAGACCACAAGTCACCACTCCTTTCTCTTCCTTTGTTAGATCACATGCTTCAACATTTTGCTTGTCATCCAACCACACATTAGTTAGCAACACTTGCAACTCAGACTGATTTAAAAGGGGCATACTTCTCCCAGCAATTCATAGATGTCAAGTGGTGAAAGAGCAGCAGAAGATTCTGCTGGCAGTATTAAACTTTTCACAACATGTGTTTCTTTGATATTAAACAGGAGAAGTCCTAATCAAAACTTGAACTCTGAGGTGCAGTTTATTCCGGGATAATTTGGCTGCTATTTTCCTAGGTTTACACTGCTAAAAATATAGGCTCATCTTTTTTAAAAAAAATTTAAATCAACTCCATGTTACTACTCTGGTACATTAGCTTGTTTTAGACAACCCAGATCTACATGAGGCTGTGAAGACTAAGAAGTTATTTGAGCACTTACTTTCTTTTGAATTAAAATGAGAGTGGGGATAAAAGAGATATTACAGAATTTATACCAAGTCAACTTCAAAATCTAACCTGAAAGTGAACTGTAGATACTACACCAACCACCTCGCTCCCTTGCATGGCTGTGTAGACACATTTTCCTTTAAAAAATGTTTTCTCTCCTTTTTTTAATGCCTGGAAGACCCAGACAACAACAGATGAAATCAGTTAGGTAACTATAAACTGGCCCAACAGCTGAGCTGTTACATGCAGAGTGCTGTCAAGTGGATAAAGCAAACAAATGGGGTATCAGACCTCCTTCCTCTTCAGAGATTCTGTACTGTATTCATGGTAGGTATGGAACAATTAATGGGAAGACACAAAAGCTTTTTCAAAGCAGTTCTCTTAAACAGTTGTAAAACCATTGTCCGTGTACAGATGTAAAAACTCTATAGCTGTAAACAATGTTGGTTTACATTTTCTTTCTACTCCATAGCAGGATCATGTAGGAATATAAAAGGACTCACATGCTAACAGAAAAGGAAACTCCTTTCATTAGGCAGCTTGCATTATACATACCTGGACACGAGCCTCTGTGAGCTTGGCTCTTTGTGCAAGTTCTTCCCTGGTGTAAATGTCAGGGTAGTGTGTCCTCTCAAAAGCTCTTTCCAGCTCTTCCAGTTGTTCTGCTGTGAAGGTTGTCCTGCTGCGACGCTGCTTTCTTTTTAAAGGCAAATCTGGTTCAGAATCAATGTCAGAGCCTTCATCAGACTGAGGTGCTGCTGCTCAAAAAAGAAAATAAATAGGTAAAATTAGCTTTATTTAAGGAGAAAAAACGGCAAAATATTGAATCAATCAATGACATCCTTTCATATGGAGGCTGTCTTGGACCAAAGCTGCCTCACAAACCCTGAGAATTGGAGAAAGGTCAGCAAGAAACAAACCACATACAGCATGACCATGACCCAGGAAGGGTCTACGAACTCTTGAAATCAGCAGTTTATAGAGAAATCAATATAGAAAACTCTTTCTGGACTTCACAGACATGCAGATAGTGAGGTCACAGACAGGGCCAGACAGATCCCAGCAGCATTGCTTGTTTCCCCTGGCCATCAAGTGAACTCCAGCTACAGCTGAACCCAGAGCTATACCTGTGAAGGCAGCAGAACCTCTTCCAGTACCCAACCACACTCACTTTCTCCAGTAAACGGCAATGAACCAAAAAAGTAGCATTTCAAAGCCAGTCTTCACTTGCACCAGCTGCTGTCCAGGCAACCAGCATTCCTTCTTGCCTGAGACTTCAAGGGAAACCACCTAAAGAGGGCAGACACTCCCCAGCAATGCTGAAACTGCTTGTTCAATGGAAATACAAGCATTGCTGCTACTACTTCAACAATGCCAAAGAAATTATTGATATAGACACTGATTTAATATAATCCTTTTCATGTAATTTATTTGGAAGCAAATTGTTTCTCAAGCTCCAGCTAAAACCCCCCACCAGGTTAATTTCTAGCTATCTTACATTTCCAATATCACTCAAGCTGTTTGAGCTAATAAATACAGCTAATCTGTTTACTTAGAGCATGAGAAACACAGAGTGCTTGCTTTTTCAGACAATTCAGCTGAAAGGTTTATTAATTTCTGCACACCAAAAAAAAAAAAAAATTACTGCCAGACCAGTGGCTCTTTTGTGAAAACTGTCTTCATTTTCCAGACAGCATCATTATCCTGGACCTAGCAAACACAGACATAAGGAGAAACTCCTGTGGATCCCAGCATCCACATACTGAGCAAACATCAACTCCCAGAGTCTCTTACTTGCAGTGAAACTTTGTCCCAAGACTGCACTAAGAGGCTCTCATTCTTGAGAATATTGTTCTCTAGAACAAAGGAGAATCAGCACAAACATCCTATCCCAAACAGTTCAAGTTCAGTCCTTATTAAACAGGCAATCTAGGGTATCCCAAAATTAACATTATACATTGTCTGAATTAGTGACAAATCCCAAATCTTCTCAGCTAGGGTGCCAAGTGACACCTGCCTTCCTCAGCAACTGCCAAGTTACAACCCTACAGGATGGCTCCATGCTGTCATTCAAGAGCAAAAAGAAATAGAGGCTATTTAAAATATATTTTTCCAATGTCACTCTCAGACACAAATCACCCACCTCAAGCAGAGCAGCTCTTACTTCCCAGCTAGGCTGGAGGAGAGCACACCAGCCACGCTACCAGGCTCACACTGGTTACCACTTCACTCTGCCCTCACCTGGTGTGGTGAGGTCTAAGCAGAGCTCAGAAATGTCCCTTCTGGAGACAACTTCTTTGAGAAAAGCTGCCTGTAATTGTGTACAATGAGTTAAAAGAAAAGGAAGTCAAACACTGAAATGTCAGGAATTTCCAATGCTCTTACAGACTCCACTATGCTCTTACAGACTCATGTGTGAGTACAACTTCTTCACACATCTATGTATATGCCTATAAAAAGCTGGCTTAAACTGTGCAATTTAAAGGGGATATTTACTGCTAAATTCCTGAAGTGAACTCCCTCACCAACTGAGTGGGGAAATATCAGGAGACGTATCATTAGCTTTTTAAAAATGTTTTATAAAGACTTAGCAAAATTTTGACGTTTCCCTATATTGTCATTCCTTTCTGCAAAAGAATGTAGAACTAAAAAAACCTGACTTAATTTCATTTTCACTTTATATTTCATTAAGCAGTATATAAAAGGCACAAAGGTAAACCAATAAAAAACCAACTCTATAGTATCTAAGAGTCCAGAACAATATGTGTAATCAAAGGCAAGAATTTAAAGAGGAAGTAATAAAATTAAAGTAGGGATAAAATGTATATCACATGAAACTACTTTTATATCTGTGTTCTTCCACTGGCATTACCTTTTGCCAGGCCTAGTTGCTATGTGCAGCTTTATTGAAAACATTGGCTTCTTTTGTCTTATTTGTGATATGAAAGTCAGACAAATGTTTTCACAAAGGATAGCTATATGTCTGTACTACAAACAGTACTCTTTTTATTTCTTACAAAGTATTCTTAAATATCACTATAATCAAGGAAGCCTTTATCTTTATTTTTTTCTTATTAAAATACCATTATTAGAATCTGTACAGGCGAGAAGGGTCAGAGTACTGCTGAGCACAAAAATTTGATACACCTCAGCCTTTAGACAAACAATATATATTTTATATATGTTCAATAGCCACAGTGCATTGCCCTCTCTCTAAGCAGTATCTCACTAACAGGTCTACTGACTTCAATTATATACAAAGGTATTATTCAGCACTGGCAAAGCTGGTGAGATTTTAGCTGGGTTATTTTTACATCCATCACCTCCACAGTCACAAAATATATATCACATGCACATCACTAGGCTTTAAATGTGTCCTAATGCTCCTAATATTCCAACCCCTCAAGTCAGAAATATAAGGAGACTCACTGCCATGGGAGATTGCCTGGCTGGGTTCCTTGGGATCACCAGAACCCCTCTTATTATACAGCTCAAAATGGGGGAGGCAGTAATTATAAAAGTAATTACAGAATTAAAGAGAAATTATTTGTCCCTTAACTGCTCATGACCTGTCTGGTGGCCTAAGGAATTGCTGTATGCTGATTATCACCACAAATGCACAACCCCACTGTCCAATGTCACAGGCACTCGGTCACCTGGAGTTCTGCAACCATCGCTTTTCCAAACACCGTAAATAGACACATGGGGCAAAAACCGAATAACAAAATGACACACAAGAGGTCATTCTGTGGGCTGTTCTTCTTCCCAGCAAGACATTTCATTTGAATAATTAAATAACAATAACATGACAACCATTTAAAGCCCATGCATTAGGTCTGCAACACAGTGCACCTGACAGAGGCAGGCAGAGGGGTTATCATGGAGAGGTTATCATCCTGCGACCGGGGGAGCAGAACTTCTCTGGTAGCTCTTTACACACTGTAACATTTTTTAATAACATATTACACAGTCTCTTTTTCCCAGTGTAACAGCCAGAATGAATTCTGTCTAGCTGTGGATCTCACTAAAATAAGGCCAAGGAAAGAAAAAATAAAAATAGCAAAGGCCAGGGAGGGTTTTGGTAGCAGTCTATTAGCTAGCTACCCTCCACACATCCATCTTCTCAGTCCTTTATTTAAGCAAGATTAATTTCACAGAGTGTCCCCCTTGTGCCACTGCAGCCCTGGAGCTCACTGGGGTGTTCATTCTGCCGGCCATGGGGCTCCCCAGGATATTCATTCTGCTGGCCCTGGGGCTCAGTGTGTTGCTCACTCTGCCAGCCCTGGGGCTCACTCTGCCAGCTTGGGGCTCACTGGGGTGTTCACTCTGCCAGCCTGGGGCTCACTCTGCCAGCTTGGGGCTCACTGGGGTGTTCACTCTGCCAGCCTGGGGCTCACTCTGCCAGCCTGGGGTTCACTCTGCCAGCCTGGGGCTCTCACTCTGCCAGCCTGGGGCTCACTGGGGTGTTCACTCTGCCGGCCCTGGGCTCACTCTGCCGGCCCTGGGCTCACTCTCCCAGCCTGGGGTTCACTCTGCCAGCCTGGGGTTCACTCTGCCGGCCTGGGGCTCACTCTCCCAGCCTGGGGTTCACTCTGCCAGCCTGGGGTTCACTCTCCCAGCTTGGGGCTCACTCTGCCAGCCCTGGGGCTCACTGGGGTGCTCACTCTGCCAGCCTGGGGTTCACTCTCCCAGCTTGGGGCTCACTCTGCCAGCCCTGGGGCTCACTGGGGTGCTCACTCTCCCAGCCTGGGGTTCACTCTGCCAGCCTGGGGTTCACTCTGCCGGCCTGGGGCTCACTCTCCCAGCCTGGGGTTCACTCTGCCAGCCTGGGGCTCACTCTGCCAGCCTGGGGCTCACTCTGCCAGCCCTGGGCTCACTCTCCCAGCCTGGGGTTCACTCTGCCAGCCTGGGGTTCACTCTCCCAGCTTGGGGCTCACTCTGCCAGCCCTGGGGCTCACTGGGGTGCTCACTCTGCCAGCCTGGGGTTCACTCTCCCAGCTTGGGGCTCACTCTGCCAGCCCTGGGGCTCACTGGGGTGCTCACTCTCCCAGCCTGGGGTTCACTCTGCCAGCCTGGGGTTCACTCTGCCGGCCTGGGGCTCACTCTCCCAGCCTGGGGTTCACTCTGCCAGCCTGGGGCTCACTCTGCCAGCCCTGGGCTCACTCTCCCAGCCTGGGGTTCACTCTGCCAGCCTGGGGCTCACTCTGCCAGCCCTGGGCTCACTCTCCCAGGCTGGGGTTCACTCTCCCAGCTTGGGGCTCACTCTCCCAGGCTGGGGTTCACTCTGCCAGCCTGGGGTTCACTCTGCCGGCCTGGGGCTCACTCTCCCAGCCTGGGGTTCACTCTGCCAGCCTGGGGCTCACTCTGCCAGCCCTGGGCTCACTCTCCCAGCCTGGGGTTCACTCTGCCAGCCTGGGGCTCACTCTGCCAGCCCTGGGCTCACTCTCCCAGGCTGGGGTTCACTCTCCCAGCTTGGGGCTCACTCTCCCAGGCTGGGGCTCACTCTCCCAGGCTGGGGCTCACTCTGCCAGCCTGGGGGTCACTCTGCCAGCCCTGGGCTCACTCTCCCAGGCTGGGGTTCACTCTGCCAGCCTGGGGCTCACCGTGGCGGCAGTGGCTGCCAGCGCCTGCCTGATCCCCGCAGCCATGCAGGCCGAGGCGAGGCGAGTGACCTCCTCGTGTTTGCTCGGGTGCAGGCAAGGGGAGTGCAGCGGGGCCGCCACCCCCACACAAACCCACAGCAAATGACAAATGACACTTTCTCTTTGTGATCTTTGGGATTTTTGTTGACTTATTTGGAGGCTTTTGTTGGGTCCTAAGAAATGGCCTGTGGCTGAGGCCTATTGGGCCGATTTCCACGCTCCATCTGTGGTATCCATCAGCGGGGCCTTTGCCCGCATTCAGGGCTCTGACACCTGCCTGGCAGGATGCGGGAGGCACAAAGGCGGCTGCCGCGGAGGCGGGGGCGCTGGGCCGGGGGGCTGCGAGGGCAGCCGGGTGAAGGGGATGCACAGCAGGGGTTAATCCAGCTCCCCCTCCCCAAACCTCCGCACCTGGAGGCGTCCCTCCAACACTGCCTCCTCCGCCAGAGGTGAGGGGCTCAAACGCAGCCCTCCTCACACTGAGGGGGAGCTAAGGAGGAAAGGGAGGGAGGGAGGGCGGCAGAACTGCCCCAGGATGGGGGTGTCAGAGGCTCCCCAAACACGCGCCTGGTGCTGGCTCCCTGCAATGGCCAGGAGCAGCAGTAGGTGGCCAGTAGGGTATTCCTGTCAGGATCCTTGTTTGTGTTGGGGTAGGCTTTCAGCAGCTGGCTTTTAACAGTCGACAAGATAGAAACGCACCAAACATCCTTTTCTTCCTCAAAATAAAGTCCACAGGAAGATAAAACGGCATCCTTGCTTCGTGCTAACAGCCCCTCTCTCTCCTTCCCTCTCAGCAGTCCTGTTTAGGGGCAGGCTCTTATATCCATACAAATATAATAAATATATATTATTATAATATATAAATAATATATTATTATAATATATAAAAATATAATAAAGACTCTAGAGCACCTCTCTCCCTCCCAGCACATCAGCTCTTCATTTTCCTCTGTTTGCCTGGGGAAACATGACGCCAGGCTCCCCTCTCTCCTCCTCCTCCTCCCAAAACCTCACTGTCACAGCAAGGAGCCATTTAAAAGAAAATATGCCCTGCCAGGTCTGTGCTAATCAAACCAGGACAAATAAACTCTGACACTCAACAACTCCCCGAGTGCCTGCAGCCCGGGGAGGAGACTACAGATTAGTTATGAATATGGCAGGCAGCAGGGGACGAGCTCAAGGGTCCCGAGTCACCCCACAGCCACCTGTGAGCTCTTTAGACACCACAACTGAAGCTGTGTTTATCTAAGATAAAGCATGCTTCAAGGAACAGAAGAGTGCCCCTAAAGTTTAGGTTCTCCCCCCTCAAAGCCCTTTTGGGCAAGCTACTGATACTCAGAGCTGCAACTTACCCAATTCACCATTCATTTTCTATGCTTCAACATCCATGGGGTAAGAGGGCAGAAGGGAGATTTGGACACCCAAAGTTTCACCCTATTAAGTCACAGCCCAAAACTTGTTATCAACTGGACTCCTTTTCTTTGAGAAGAAAAGCAAAATCAGATTTCAAGAAACAAAGAATGAAACAAGCAACCACAAAAGATTTCTCAGATGGGTTTATGATAAAACATGCTAATGCTGCTACATGCTTCTTTTTTCCTATTAAAAGTGAAAATTTAGGAATAGCAAATTTATAAATAAATTCTCAACCTTGCTAGAAAGCAGCAGAGTACCTGATACAATGTGAAATACCCACAAGTAGTAGAATTGCTTTTAACCAGTTCTACTGGCATTCTGGCTATGATATCAAAGAAGGAGAAATGAAACCAAAAATAAAGCCTCTGATCTAGACAGGAATATCACTCATCTAACAAGGATTAAGTCTCACTTCAATTACTCCTTTGAAAACTGCTGCTATTTGTAAAGGGCATACATACAAAAAAAATTGTAAATTACTAACTCCACAGGCACTTTTAAAAAAGTCTGTAAAGAGAGAATGAGAGAAATGTTGAGAAAATATGTTGCTACTTAAGTAAACTCATTCTGTGAGTTTACTTAATAGGAGCAATTAATCCGTTGCTGGAATTGGAAAAGAGGAAGCCCATATCCTGTGAGCTCTAAGCTGGAAAGTCAGCACAGAAAGGAAACAACCACCACAGCAATGATAAAAGTGATCTTCTTGAGAAAAATGGATGGTATTTTTATTTTGTTTGGGCTGATTCACATAAAGAAATGTGCTTTGTATGGCAAAGTGAAAAGGAAAACAGTAGCTGCAGTAAAAGGAAAAGGCCAACAGTGACTTTTATTTACAATTACCAAGAGACAGGCTATTATTGACCATATGTGCCACAATCGCCCTCCTTATCATGGGTTGGCCATCATGTCCACTGGGAGCTGTTAATGAACTGGGTAATTGAGCTGCTGACATGTGTTACCAAAACAAAACAATAGGAAGAAGAGACAAATGAACATTTTATTTGCCAATCAGAGTAGGTTCCGCTTTTCAGAGAACTGTGCCTAAGTAAGTGGCTGAATACATAAAACAGTGCATTGAAGGCAAGCAGATGCATGCACAATAATGGTTAACTGACAGCCTATGGCCCATCTGTGCTTAACATTTTGTTAAAGAAATTACTTGACTTGCTAAAGAGACAAATCATACAGCTGCCCCAAGTGCTGCATTATAAGAGATAAATCATTAGCTAAACTGTTTCATGCTTAAAATGACAATGCATATTAACAGTTATGCAGGGACATTTTGTCAGCACAGCTTGATGCAGTTATAAGTGACAAAAAATGTGACAGCTCATAGCTATTCAATGATTTCAACTTAGAAGAGAATGACAACACTGTGAAAACAATTTCACCGCATAAACAATAGACAATTCACAGGCTCTTCTTTTTTAAAAATATTTTTTTTGCAATGATGAAATAATATGGAAAAGAAAAAAATGCACAGTGTCTAACTGTTCTGCACCATTAATCTGCTAGCATGTACTTCATTCAAAATCACAGAGCATCAAAAAGGAACACATTCCATTTTAAATATCAAAGACAGCATCGCCAGCACTAAGAATAAATGGCTAATTCTCAACTGTGCATGAAAGGATAAAGAATTTCTAGAGTGAAAGGAAGGGAAAAGGAAACTGCAAACACAACTACAAAAATCTCTTCTTGTTCCCCCACCTCCTTTGCCAAAAGGAGATTTGCTTTGTTGATACAAGTAACGCTAAAGTACTTACCAGCTTTGCATGTGGGTCTGATCCCAACTTTCACTGCTGTAAATTTGTACTGGGGGATTACTATTATTGTCATTATAATAATTATTCTCATTATCATTATTGACATTATTAATTCTTATTGCTTACATTGAAAACTAAATATAAAGGAACTGTTGTTAGCACTTAGATCCTATGCTCCAGGGGGTACACAAACGTATGTGCATTATAAAAAAAAAAAAAAAAAAAAAAAAAAAAAAAAAAAAAAGCCAAATAAATACTGTGATTTCGTAAAAGTCATGTAGCCTGTGGGAGGTTTCCCTGTGTTTTCAGAAGTTGGTATTTATAGAAGAGTTACCTCAGATTTAATGACTAAATAAAATCTAAGTTGCTACAGTTTTTCCCACGAAGCCAAGACATCCTCGCTGTCTGTGCAGCGTTTCCATTCACTAGCCCCAAAAACTGCTCTGCTGCCTGTACACGAGCAAAGCTGGATCCGAGCAAGCTTTGCCCCTTGCCCGGCCCGTCTGTCCCTCCGTTCCCAGCAGGGGCAGGCGGAGCCCGGCGAGCGGAGCCGAGCCCAGCCCGGAGCGCGCAGCCGGAGCCGCCCGGAGCGGGAGCGCCGGGCCCGAGCGCGGCCCGGGCGGCGCGGCACAAGCTCGGCACAAGCACAGCTCGCTGTTTCTCTCCGGGAGCTCACCAGTGCCCACGTCTGGGGATTTCTCCAGCCCTTCCCACAGGGAGCATCCCTGGTAACGCCGAGAACACGGGTACTGTATTAAAGTATTGTGGCATCTTCTCTTCACTTACAAAACTAGTTTTTCCATTTCAAGGAAATACTTCCAGAGGATCAAAGAACTTTGTCCCCTAAATTTAAAAAAAAAATTAAAAAAAAAGGAAACTAAAATTACAAATCCAAATGAGGTTTTCTCCCAAGAAACTTTAGGAATTTTAGGTGATTATTTTAATATAAGACAGAGAGACTTAGGAGGAAAGTGAGATCTCTCTTGCAGGAATCACAGAACATATTAAGAAAGGACTGGCGTCATGTCTTCAAGACAGTATGAGCTGATGGAAGAGCTGATTGATAACCAATTAAGACTGAAAACATTGAGTACCCTGGGAGATGGAATTTGTCAGCTGAGAAATTAAATAAAGCAAATGAAGGAGTCTCTGGATAAATAATGAGACTGTATTAATGAGTTAAAGAGCTGCAAATAATTGAGTTGTCAGCAATCTCTCAATTGTGTAAGGCAGTGTGGATTTTTCAGAAGAAAAAAATCTATAAATTATATTTGCCTCAATCCTTTGCAACAACACCATGCAAACAGAACTCCTAAAGTTATATGAGTTGCTCAAACTACTGAGGACACCAAGAGAGAAAAGGCTTACAAGCATTTCTCAACATCAGTTCTGTATTTCTTCACTGATTCCACTTGTAGTAGTGCTAATTTTTGAAGAAAACAGAAACTGTACAGATGGCTAAAGTTAAAAAAAAATTAGAATGTTTTAATAAACTTCCTATTTGTCTAACTAGCACCTGAATTAATAACATTCTTGATTCCAAAAAAACACTAGCAGAGCAAGCTGTTGTAGATAGCTTCATCTCCATGTCATGATTACAGTCCTCAAAGTCTCAGTGGGAAATCAAGTTTATCATCTCTTCTTAAATCCACAGCTGCAGCCAAACCACTCCTCAAGTCACTTTTACCCACTACAGAGATACACTGAGATATATGACCACCTCTATTTATTGCTTGCAGGACTAGGAATGGCCAAAATATTTCCAGACTTTTTTTTTTTTCCTTAAATAGAATATTGGATTTTGTCATTGAATACAACTCCGTTTCCTCTAGAAATTACTTAACTTTGCAGGAGACTTTTGTGAAAGAAAATTAAAAGTACTGACTTTTTTTCCTCCACTTTTCAGATTTCAGTCAATAAAAATAGATTATCTTTTCCATCAAATATTTTTCCTATGACTGATTTTCGAAGCCACTACCTACTCCTGCCAGATACTTCTTTTCCAGCCAAAGCTGTTAGTAGCTCTAGGTCACTTCCATCACAACTACATAAGAATTGAGGTGCTGACCTCAAAATCCATCATCTTCTGTCATGAAATCTGGTCCTACTGGGTATTGAGCCCTCCAGTCCCACTGGTCAAAGACAGCCCCTGCCTTTATGGTTGTTGCAGTGTTTGGGATAAAAGGACCCTACAAGAGGATAGCAGCAGGGTGCTCAGTACCTCTTTGTGTTACTTCCTCTGGGGCCTCTCATTCCAGCCCCTACCTTGGGTGCCAGTATGGGGGGTGCAGGACTCTGTGCCCAAGACTCCCTGAAGCACACAGCGCTCTTTCATTCATTATGCCCATGATGCTGTTACAGTAATTACCTTGAGTCCACCCAGGAACTGGTCACCTGCAGATGCTCCTTGTTCCTCACCCTGTGAGGTTTGCATGCCCATGAGCTCGTGACATCATCCTTTAATTACATTTCCTGGGGACTGCCTTCTACCAACCTCACTAAAGGTATTGGAGCTCACAGATGTCACCTGAACAGTGCACTGCTATAATACTGACACGAAACAAACATGAGAAAATAAAGCACATGGACATGGCTGAGGACATGGACCCTGGCTTGCTAATAATGAGCAAGGTACACAGATTGCTATCTATTCCAAAGAAACAGGGGGAGCTTAATTTCCAAAGAAAACTCGCAATTTTTCAGACCAATAAAAAAAAAAAAACAGAACAAAGCCCCGCACCAGCTGACCTCAGAGCAGTCAATGAAAGGGAGTGGTGGGCTGTGCTGAGCTGCAGCCAGCCCCACAGCACCTTTATAGCATGGAAAATCTTCCAGCTGGGAGCCACTCTGGATCCAGTCTCTACACCACAGACAGATGTAATTCCCTTACATTTGCTCTCATTTACTGCTTGTTGACAGATGCTGATAAATGTTCTTGAAAACCTGCAGGAAGGATGGTTGCTCGTGAATGCCTAATTGTGGAGATGTCAAAAATTATTTGACTAAATAGACACATACTTAATATCACCAGCTTTGAAACCTCTACATATATTAACCTATTTATAACTGTCTCTCTGAATTATTACCAGTTCCAAAAACTGAAAAAGTAACTCTGCATCAAATTTAGTGAAATAAACACACTGGTTTCACTTAACTATCCACCATACACATACAGCACAAGTGGCAGGATGCCTGTTGGTGAGTCCTGTAGGCTTTGTTTGGATGCTAACATCACAAAATATATTTGAACTAATCTTTTATTTCCACTCCCACAGTGTCCCTACAACATAATCATCCAGAATTTCAATGACTTAAAATGATATGATTGTCTAAATAGAGAGTATTTAAGTGATATATAAGGTACAAAACCACACATACAACTCACTTGCTCCTTGCCATTCCCAAAGAAAGAGATTCTGAAGAATCTAGTTCTACATTCTCAGTATTAAATGCAAGTCACATTGTGTTGGTGGTCTTTGGATTCAGCCCCTTAACTCAGATGTAGCCCTCACCCACCCTCAGGCATCAGGAATGTCCACACTCAGAAGAGACAAGGTTTTTACTTTAGTTCCTTTTACCCAAACGGGAAACCCAATGAAAGTTCCTGCGGGTTTTGTTTTTTTTTTTTGATTATGAAGAGAAGCTCACTTTTAGATGATCTCCCACACACTGAAAATCAATGGTTTCATTAAAACTGATAGTTTTACCCTCTGGAAATAGGGCAAATTCTCAAAGATAACAGTGAAAGTGGTCCCAAATCAGATTTGCAATGTTTAAAATTAGGGGGGGGAATTGCCAAAATGCAAACAGATGAATCCAGAAAAGTTAAAATGCCTAGTTTCTTAGTTACAGTCTTTCATCTCTGTAAAATCAGCTATCTTAAATTCTTAGGCTGTAGGGTTAATTGATAGCATCTATTTAAAGGTTCTTTCTGTTTCCCCAGAGGTCCTCAACATTCAGCAGGAAGCAGGAAAAGATCTGGGAGAAGCTTTATGTCAGCTATAATAATCCTGGCTCCTGCTTCATCTTCCAGTGCTCTGGCACTACTTAGAGTTCTTTTTTGCTTCTACTTGTGCTAAGAGCACCAGAGCCTGCAAACACTTTTATATGCACTGCTGGGTACCCAGGAGCATCACAAGTGAGAGTCCTAATAGCTTCATCACAAAACATGCAACAAGAGAGCTTTCTTAGGCGGGAATAAAAGTAGTTCTCCTTGTTTCCAATTTCTCCTGAAAACATCATATTATAGCACATTCCAAAACAAGAGGGCTTCTCGAAAGCAGACTCTCCAGAGTGCTTGGCATTTTCCTGCCACCATATGAAAACATCACAGGTCCTAAAATGGAAGCTTGAGTGTCTCATCTTGTAAATCCAGACTGAAAGAGAAATACCTCCATGATGAATACTGGAAGAACAACCACTAACACACAGCCTGCCTCCCCTGCCTATGCAAACCAGGAGCACATATTTTGCTGGGCTTTACTAGGAAGCTTAGAAAAGACAAGCATTCAAACCCAACTGAATTTCAGCAAAAATCATGCTCTTTCTTTTTATTTGACAGCAAATTTTTAAAATGCTAATTTTTTTCTTCAATTCATACCCTATGGATTGTGAGATGTGATTCTCTGCCTGCTTTAGGTCAAACCCTGCTGAGAGCCACATCAAAGTGGTTAATACAGATTAGGAAGTCAAAACTTGGCCTGCAACCCAGGCAGACAGAGCCCGATGGAGGGGCCTGACAGATGCCCCAGATGCATCCAGGGGGAGGCTGCCAGAGTGAACTCTGCACAATAGCAGAGAGACAGAAAAGAATAAAAGCTGCACGCTGCCAGCCAGCCTCCTGTGTCCGCAAAGGAAAACCGGGATCAACGGAGAAACCTGCTCCGGGCAGCTTCTCTAAGTGGTTTCCTTTTTATTGTTGGACAAGCAGGACAGGGAGATCCAGGGTCCCAGGTTTAATCCTGCCCAAGGGGACCACAAACCACAGAAACAAATGCAAGAGGGCTACCCTGTGAGGGTAGTGGACTTTTTGCCTTCATCTAGTGCTGGCCAAGTAATCAGTGTTCCTCTGTGCCTGGGAGCATATAAGTGTGCCTTTGGGCTCACAGCAGAGGCCTAGAACATTTGTTGTCTCAACAGACATCAAGTGAGACAGGAATTCTAGAGGGGCTTTGCTACTGTGACAGCTTGCCATCATCTGCTGCAGTTTTTGGGTACCAGTGAGCTGAAACCACTGCTCATCATAGAGCTCCATCTCTACTTAAAATTCTAAAAATGTCATGTGCTTACATCATTAGGTCCTTTTCACAGAGAAATCCCAACAACTGTGTTGGTACAGCTCCCATCACTATGGCAGTCCATGAGCAGGGCTCCTGTTTACCATAGAAATACAAATATCAACAAGTGGCTGAGTGACAGATGGCCTGGAAACATTTCTGATGTTTTCAGTGACAATTACCTATTCAGACACTCCAATCAGATTTTCCAAATCACAGTCTAAGGCAGTTGTAAACAATATTTTACAACCAAACTTTGACCCAGGCTGTGCTCGGATAAACATCCACTTAATTCTAACATACATGATTACCAATAATTGAATTAGCCAATATGTGTAGTGAATAATTTCACAGTAAATGCTCATATTGGGATCTTCAAAGAAGAGCCTGCATCCATCATTAAAATCAAATAATAGTCATGCTGTTCTGCTCAGGTACCAGAATTTGTATTGCCAAAATCCTTGCACTTTTTGAAAGTCACCTTCAACTCGAAAACTATTTTGCAAAATTCAGAGTTTTGGGTTCTTTCCAGTCTGACT
This sequence comes from Lonchura striata, assembly GCF_050655825.1. NCBI lineage: Eukaryota > Metazoa > Chordata > Aves > Passeriformes > Estrildidae > Lonchura > Lonchura striata. Next base: position 9,834,439 of record NC_140711.1, read on the forward strand.
GCTCAGGAAAAGAGTTTGCAAAATGTATTTCAACCCAAACAAAATCTCATCCAAGCTTCCATGCTTTGTTTTGCATTTTTAATCTCGTATCACTTGGAATTATTTCTATGCTGTTCTATATAAGACAAAAAACCACTAGAAGTGCCATTAAGAATTTTGTTTGGGATCTAACCCAAGAAACCCAATTACAACCAGGGTCTGTGTAAGGAAGGGTCTAGACCATCTTCTGTCCAACTTGCAGCAAGTGGGACATTATTGCCTGCCTCTGAACACTAACACATTTAACTAGAAAGACAAATATCAAGCATCTTTGCCTCCAGGAATGTTATTGCATTGGAGACTTCAATTTTCATTATAATCTGGGACCATCAAGGTTCAGTAGGAGGTTTGTGATCTTTCTAAGCAAACCTGGACTTCGTTTTGAATAAAAAATGGGCCTATTTATGGTTTTGCATCAAAGTCATGTGAAATGTCTGGTTTTGCATGGATTCAATTAGAGACAAGCCTAAGGCACAAAAAGTTCAGATCCTGATCATGATCCAGACCCACCCAAAGCTGAGGGACATTTAGGCTGAGTGACTTGGTTCTTGTCCATCTCCAATTCCAGCATGAAAACCAGGTGGGACTCACTTTCAGCAAACCCCTGATTTTTTCAGCTTTTCTAGCTTGGCATGTCAGCAGCAACAGGAAGGTTCCTATGACTTCTGATGGGATCTGAAGACATGAAACACTGAATCCCTGCAATCCAAACCCGTGGCATCTTCCCAGCTCTCACAATTAAGCTTTAAGCCGTAAGAAAAAAAGAAAAGCCAAATTAACGGCCCTATTGACAGTTTTATAGACCCCTGAGGGCTCTGCCTACATCCAAAGACAGTGGGGCTTTTCTAAATTAAAGTGAATTAGCAATCAAGTTCCTAAGAAGGATTCATTTAATAAATTAAAGGGAAGAATTCAAAACAATTTCAAAAGTAATCCCTTGGCCACAAATCATTCTCTGTACAGTGGGAAAATGGAACATTGTCATTCTGATGTTTGTCTTAATTGGCATTCAGTTGTTTTCCTCTTTTAAAGTAATTGTTTATTATTTTAGTGGGCACCATCTTGTAGTAAACTAATGCTGCCATAAGCTTCATTAGGAACATGATAAACTCTTAATTTTGTCTGATAAACTCAAGTTACTTGGTTAATTTTTGCAACCAGAATTAGAGAGAGAGAATTAGAAGTAAAATTGATCCTGCTGAGTCACTGAAGGAACCAAGATTCCCACAGTCCTCCTTAGCTTTGGAGTTCACAAAGACATCGAACAAACTTTTGGCTTTCTGAATTCTGCGCCGCACGTACAACATGGTTTCAGGAGTCTGTTCCCATGACGCAGCTCACATTTTTTAGCAGAATTCTGTCAGGACCAGGCTCTAGCACAAAGTATTTTACAGAGTTTCAACTCTCAGTTTAGCAGAAAAGATATTCTCACAAAGTCAACCCCACAAATTTCCTGAGAGCTTATATCAAACTCAATGCAGCTACCATTAGAAGTGACGACTTACTGACTCCCAAAATGCCATTCCCTTTAATATGATTTCCTGTGGTAACACACAATTCACTGGAAGGCCTTTGCACCTATTTAGGAACAGGCAGACTTTCAAATTAACTTCAGTGGAGCCTTGACAGATTATAGCAGCAAAGGTTCAGCTGCTCTGCCTTTTGGGTATGTTTCCAATTGGTGTCATTTCATGCTTTCAGACCATGATTGCAACTTGGTGAGAAAGGGAATATTTGCCCTTCTCTTTATTTCACATTTCTCCTTCCAAGCTTTCTCCCCCACCTTCCCAATCTTGTGCTAGTGGAAAAAAAACCCAAAATCTAGTTAAAGTCTTTTGTGAAAAATGGAAAGAGAGAAGGAATCATTGTCTTCTAGAGGGAGAAGCATGTGGTCATGGCACTCAGGATGCTTTACAGTGGAGACCAACTGAACAGTCTATGAGACCAGTAGCTCCTCCTCTATTTCCACTCTTCAGAAGGTCCAATGAGTGCTTGAAAAAAGACAGATTAAAATCCAACCAAACAAAAACCCAACACACACCCCCCAAAATAAGCCCCAAGCATCTGAGTTTGACTCTCCCACACTCCAAATACCCAACAGAGTGTAGCTAGAGAGGTCTAGTTACAGCTTTCACCTCAGTGCCAGGGAAACACATTCCCTTCCTAATGCAGGGACATACTCTGCTCACAGTAGACAGGAAAGGCACTTTCTCCTTTACTCCCAACCAGGAATTCCATCTGGACTCAGAAAACTTCTCCTAGCAAATATGATGTGCTCCGAAAAAAAGTCAGCTTTCTCCACAGGAAAAGCATTTTGTCTAAAAAACATCTAAGTTTGACTGTTACAGCTCAAGACTTTTTCTTAAGACTTTTCTCATATATTTTACCAACACAAAATTCTGAAAGATTTACTGAAAAACTTAATTAAGAGGCTGGGATTCTTCTGTTATAACTGCACTGAAGAGCAGCAAACACATGACTCTTTTCCTGAGCATGCTGAGGCTTTCCATTATGCTGATGTCTCTGGAGCTCAGGACTTTCCAGTGCACAATGTGTGTATAAATGCACAATTCAGGTCTACAATATTAGACTATACAAATAAAAGTCCAACAGATAATCTCTCTCCTGTCACCTCTTGTCATACTGGTTCCCAGAAATACTCAGTTATCATTGCACACTATATTTTAATCACCATTCAATGCAAACATAATGGGCTTTAGTGAACAGTCATATTTATTATTCCTACAACTATGCCATTCTCTTCTCCTCCAAAGCATAAGCAAAGTTGCACCGTTCAAACACATCTCTTTAGAAAGCCAGGCAAAGTGCCTCCTAAAGGCATCAGAATAACAGTTTTTAAAAGAACCGTATTCCATTTTTTCTTTTTTTTTTTTTTGTTGGCTTGTTTCAATGGGGAGCATCTTAGCGTGGAACTAAAATAAGTCAACACCACGAAGCACAAAAGATTGCAAGGATTTTCTGCAGCATGGGCTTGTCAAAGCAAGTAGGCAGCCTTTGTGTGCTCCGGCACAGCAGGAGCATTCCTCCAGGTCTGAGTGGCGGAGCGCCCCCGGCCACGGCTGCCCTGGGCGCCGGGGTTCCCACACCCAAGGCGGTGGGAAGAGGAGAGAGCAGAGCTGCAGAAGCAGCGTTGTAAATGGGATGAACTGGTCAACACGCTTCTTAGGAAATCCATGGCTTCCAGGAAGGATCACGTGTAAAGATTTACAATACCTCCACATCAAAGGGTTTGACATTGGCTATACTGGCCCTTTCAAAAGAAAGACATGTCTGTCCCCTATAGCATCAACTCTGACTCAGACAAGAGTGCAAAGACATTGCTGAGAATCCTGCATGTACATACAAAAATAAGTTTTATTTTTGGATTTAAAAAGGAATTGAAAAAAAGCACAACCAAGAGTAATTGAAATAAAATTCCTATTTTCCTTTGCTCCATTAAGGATGCTCAATTTAAATCCTAGTCTTGCAAAGTGTTCTGACAAATCACCAAGTTTTCACAGTTTTTCTATTTTTCCTTTACACCTTGCACCAAGGCAGCTTTAGGGATAACGCCTGTGTTAGGAGCATGAATGGATGACCCTCCCATACACACTGACCCAAAGATAAACTTTGACCTGATGTTTGCTAATAACACTTCTTCTTAAGATGCCTTGTTTCTTTTATGAACTTCTGCTTGACTCTAGGATCTAGAAGCTGACACGCATTAATATACATCTCTGGGTGCCCTTTGACTTGGCCATCAAGACCCTTTGACCCCAGACTTGATTCCTAAACCCTGTCAATTGTTTTCAAGTGGAAAAAACTTATTTTCTAGTAATAATTAATTTTAGACATGTTTTATTAAGCATTTCTTGCAACTTCTTAACTTGGTGTTATTTGAATTTGAGTACAATTGATATTTTCTTCATTTAGTGGGTTTCCAGATTTTTAAAAAAAACAAACCTAAAGATACTCCTTTAGAGTTTAAGCTTTTGTTTCCAAGCTTTGTAAAACTCCCAGCGCTTTGACATTCCAAAAACCTCTCCATGAATGATAATATATTCTAAAAAGCCTCCTTTCGTGCTTTTCAGGTTAGTCTGTGGGTTTCTGCAGCTTCACAACTTTTTTCAGATCACTTTACAGCATTTTTCAGATGCAGTCCCACAGCCATAAAAGCCAAAGGCAAAACTTCCATGGATTCCCATGTCAGCAGGATCCAGCCTTTCAGCCGAGGCATTCAGAACCACTTTCTAGCTAACACTTGGTGTTTTTAGACTTAATTCTTGGAAGAACTTTCAGAGTCTACAGTAAAAAAAAAAAAAAATCTATTTATGTGGACATCTCTTCCTCCCCTCTGTACCCTCTGTTCTTGTGCACTAAAAGGAGAGGGTGAGGAGCCCACCGCCAGCCCATCCCCGCCGGCACAGGGTGTGCTGCCACTTCCTGGTACATTCAGAGTTGGAAATTTCTAATTCCTGGAATCATGTTACATTATGGCAGGAATTGCTGCACTTCTGCCTGTTTTACATCAGGCCTGAGAGACTGCACAAAGGGAATGAACACTTTCCAGTGCTTAGATGATGTATCGAGTGTACGTTGTACACACAGCACTACAGCAATCAGCATCTGGGAAGGAACACCAGCAAATAAAAGGCCTCCAGTCTCAAGGAGAAGCACTGGGACAAAGCAAATGAGGGGTTTTAGCAAAGCAAAGAGACTACCCCTTATTTTTGTTCAGAAAATGCAATATAGCCCCATATTCTAAGAGCTGGTTCTGCTTTCTTGCTAGGCAAAAATATTTTTCAAAAGTGAAAAAAGGAGCTTAAAATTAATTTTTGCATTTATCAAGCTAAATCCACATAGCACAAACGAACATTCACTGAAGAAATCAAAGATGATGGACGCATCAGGCAGTTTCATCAACAAGATAAAACAGGCACCAGTTTAATGGAAAAGATGCTCAGGTTCTACCTCTTGCCACACAGCTAAACTAGACTTCAGTTTGGTTGGGTGGGGGAATAGTCAGATAAGAAATTTTATGCTTTCAAGCATCCCACTACTCCCTGAGGGGTGCAACCCAAGCACCCACATCATGTCTTAGGTCTCCTGGCTGACAATCAAGACTGGCCCAGGCAGTGTCCAGCCTCAAAGCACACTTGTGTCATGGACAGAGGGGACTCAGTCACACACACAGCATCCAGGAAACTCTACCAGGCAAGCAGCAAAAATCAAGGATTGGGGTTTTTATTAAATCCTTATGCATGTCTGAGAAGACCTAAAATGCTCTTTCCTCTTTCCAAAAGAGAACATACCCCAAACAATGTGGGGTTTGGAGTAGTCTTTTCAAGGTTTGGGGCTTGATGGCTCCCTTGGATCAGGCAATTGGACAGATTTCTGTAGGACAAAACCACAAGTAGAGACAACTTCAACAAAGAAAGAAAGCCTGTTCCAAGCAAGGCCCTGGCTGCAGCACCTGTCCCACCAATGCATGTTGCAGCCAGGGCTCATGTGGTTTGAAACCAAAATCTAAGGAGGAAACAAAGCTCCCCAAAACTCATGCAAATGAGATTCAGGCTGATATCCCAACTGTCCAAGTTCCCACAGAATAGGGTGTTCAAACCCCAAGTGGTTTGCTATATGTTCAGATAATAGATAACACATGTCATGGGACTTCAGTGCTTTCTGTTTTCTTTTGTCAGCTCAGCTGACTCCATCCAGCCATCCTTCTTTTGCTCTGGTCATAACATGAAGACTATTGCATGCTTTTGCAATCCTACTCTCCCAGTTTTACCTTGGCAGAGCCCATTGAACTGGTATGCTACCCAGCAGGAGGGAACCATCCCTCTGGGACGTGCACTGACCTTCCTCACTCTGGGCAAATACAGCTAACCCAGGGAGTGAGAGCAGTGCACTTTCCATTTGCAGCAAAATAAAGAAGTTTAGGTAACATTGGAAGCAGCTAAAATCAAAGGAGAGCAATGATGAAAACAGCCCACTAGCCAATTACACCAAACAGGACTGCAATTGCCACAAATCCTGGTCCAAGTCCAGCTGGAGATACAGGCAAGGCAACTTGCAGCAGCTCAGACTCTATGCTCCTTGTAGAAATCCTCTCTATGTTAAGCTGATGAAATGATACTTTCTCAGTCTTGATATATTCAGAGGATCCTTATAAAGCCTTATCCTTCCTCTAAGAGGAGAACCTTTTAAAACTCAACAAATTTAATTTATGGCTTTGACTCCAATGAACTACAGATAAAACCCTATGGACATCAGGAGGGATCCATACAAAACAACGGTCATTGGTTCTGTACAGTTATTCCAGCTGGAATTCTTAGACAGTGAAGTGTTCACACAGTGCCATTTTTTCTATTGCTATGTAACTTCAAAACTGTGCTGTGCCTAACATATACAAGAATTTCTCTTTTTTCTGCTCCTAAAAAAGAAAATACAGTGGCCACTATAAAAGAAAAGATGATATTTCTTCTTGTATGATGGCAAAACCCTTCATACAAGCACAACCACACTGAATAGCCTTTTAGATTATTTGTTAGACTGAAGTTCAAAGGAGAGTGCAATGTAGCCAGGAAAAAAAAAATAGTCCCTCTGGTTAAAATTTAGCATGCAAGATCTCAACAAAAGTGATTTTTTGACTGTGCCAATGCTTTTGTTTTCTCAACAACAGCAACAAAAAATTATTTCTTCCTTCTCCTCCACAGTAAACCATTACCAGCTGTTGATGGAGTATTTTTTTAACATGCGTTAAGTCATATTGTATATTGTCCATTTCATGTGTGTGGAGCATTTCTTACTACAAATCCTTTACTATGTTAAACCAAGTGTACCACCCAATATTGCTACACAGCTTAGGGCTTGTTAACACAAGTGGGATCCCACCAAAAGGATCATGCTGGAGACTGAAGTTACATTTACACAAAGGTGGTCACAGCAGCACCCACAAACTGATGCAAACCCACATAGTAGATTTAACCAGTACAAAGCAACAGTCACTCTTTCCAATTAAAATCCATTCACATTAAAAAGAGACAGAAAAAAGAAGGAAAGATAAAAATATCAAGACAAAAAAGCATCTCCAAGATGCAAGTAGCTCGGTAATGTTGCAAAACTTTACATATTTCAAGATGGCTCTTGCCATACACTTCTGCTCATGACTTTTAATACAATCTTCTGCATCATCTGGATCAAGGCCAGAGCACTTTCTCACATTGCAAATTCATTATTATTTCCTTGTTTCAATAATTTGACAATTTAATGCAACTATGAAGATAAGTTCAGGAATCTCTTCTTAGGCCAGGACTTTAAAATATGCCTGTTTATGGGCACATCCATTTGGGCAAATAAAATAAAATGCTTTTCATGTGCAAATTCGGGCCAGTGGAAAATCAAGCCCCATGGGGATAATTTAACCAACAATACAAAAAAAATGTGCGGCAAATGCGAAACTTTGTCCTTAATTTACCCTGTTAGGGCAAAATAAGGCAGGAATCTCATACCATGTGTGCTACATCACTTAGGTAAAACAGCATATGCTAAGTTAGGAGAGTTGCAGTCTTGGCTCTTAATCTCATTGTTTATTGTGGTTTAAAGTCTGACCCTTAACATTATGTGTGGTTTAAAACTGTATTTGGAGGAAAGATCGAAAACGACGCTCCAAGGTTTGTAAATGTGTTTGTCTTTAAGGTTTGTTCCAGAGGAAACCATGCGTGTCTTAGCTCGCTCCATAAGCAAACCCTTACACGATTTTAAACATGCTAATGCTCACATTCTGCATCTCAGGTTAATCGAGAAGGGTTTTTTGTTGGTTTTCTACTAGCAGCTTGCCTACAATCCACCAACCCACCACTCTTTATGTATATATGTTGAATAATTATGAAGCTGTGAGTATTTATCACCTTTTCTGAGCAGTAAGCAGAAAGAAATACAATACTATTACTTCCAGCTACTGGCTTTCCCAAGATAATTAGGTAACACAGTGGACTGAAGCCTTGGTTAGCCCAATGCTGTTCAAGTTAAGTGATTGACATGCCTCTGTCTGGCTGCTCTATTAACTGTTTCATTTTGTTGCTATTTGCAGTTTGCTTGGCTAATACTTCGAACAAATACAGACTGTTTCTTTAGCCCCTTTTTTCTCTTTGACCTTCTCCTGCCCATTTTCTTTGAGTCACTTCAAACTGCCTTGAAAAGGCCTGTTGAATGTGCACAGTCCATCAGAGTCCCAGGTTCATCCCATTCCTTGCCCTGAATGCTCTACTTCAAAGATGGGCCGCATTCTTTAATTGCCCTTTGAATTAATATCAAAGGGTCACAATGCGAGTGCCAGAAGAGAAAGAGGCTTTAATGAAGCAAAGAGCTGCCATTCATTTGCAGATAAGCACGTTTTTATGCCTGACTGGTCACCATGGCTAAATGCTGGGTGAAGAGGAGGCAGGGCAGGCAGTGAGGCTTTTACTTAAGTGGTGATTAGTTCAAACAAACAAGAGTAAACAAATAAAAAACAACGCAAACATCCCCACAACAGAAAATAAGTTAATATGGCTGAATGTGTTAAAAAAGCATCAACATCCCATTGTGTTCATAAGGCCTTAACCCTTGGCAAAATGCTGGGGTACTGCTAAGCCTCTGCTTGCTTCCCTTACCCTCCACAAAAAACACTTTGGGGTTTAAACTTTCACCCTTAGACTCAGACCAAAGAAACAAATAGTTTTAATATGGTTCTTTCCAGGATTATAACGAAAAGGAATCAGCAAGCTAATTTTGCTTCTTTTTTTTTTTTTTTTTTGAGACAAAGCACATTCAGTAGTTTGCATTTTAGTGCCTAGGGAATAAAAAAGTCTTTATTTAAATTATTATTGAGTTACATTTTCTTAATTAATTCAGTACTGTGTTAAAATGTGTGTCTGTTCAACTTTCTTAATTGCCTAAAGGTCTCAAATATTTTGTTTTAAATTACAGTACTTGGGGATTTTGTCAGGTTGACTTGATAGTTTTGTTATTTGAGACTTAGGAAGCTGCACTATGAAAACCTATTGAACTTCTTAATTCTGCCTGTGAAGTCTTCTATTTTCTCTTTAAAATAGCATGAATATAAAATTGAAATGAGAAGCTTCAACATAAAATATAATGTATAAAATATAATGTATGTATAACAGCCATAATGCAAGTACACAGAAACAAGAAGTTCCCAGGTGTCTTCTTTATAAATTCTGACTTATTATTTATAGATGCAGACTTCTCTTTACACAGAAATAATTTACTTAACAAATACGAGGTTGTTTCCTTGCAGAAGAATTACTCCCCCATGAAAGAGGATTAGCTATACTCATAACAGTGTAAAAGTGACTTATGAGCGCATTCACACCAGGAATTGTGCTGATATCTCCCATAACTAAGAAGGTTGTAGGAGTACAAACAACCTGGAAAAAAACATTTTTAGCCCCACTTCTTCAAAAAGGATTTTTCATTAATACTGCGTCCACTCAAGCCTAATTCTGTGTGCAACCTGTCACAAGACTTTCTCTCACCGACACTTGCTGAGATTTATTTCACTTTTCACTTTTTCACTGCTACCCTACCCCTGCCTTGCTTAGCAAGAGTGTTCATCACCCCAAACCTGGATCAGAATCTTTCTTACTCACCAGAACGTGGAGAACTTTGACCTCAAATATCCAGCTGGAAACTCAGTGCTGACAAACTCTGGAAAAGCATCTTGCATTTGTGAAGTGGAGAGAAGCAGCACAGTAATGAAAAACATGCAACAGAAGAAAAGGTCTCAGCTGCAGAAGAGGGAGAGAGGAGACTTGGAGGTTTCAGTGCCAGCACAAGCATGGTTAAATTGCTCTTTTTTGGAATACAAAGCCGTATGTTGAGCAGCCTGCTACAAAACTGCTCAACTGCACTGCATTAAATTAACGGTACTACTGAAATTTGGATGGGTTTTTTTGAGCTACCCTGGTCTGCAATCTTTGCTTTAACATTAGTCAAGACCCTCAAAACTCTGGATTAACTCTGAGATTTATTTCAATTAATGTTAAAAACCACTGCAGTGCTCCTCTAACACCTGATGGTCTTGTCTTTCAGAAGTGTTATATTTTCTAACACATTTTTCAAAAAATATTAGCTAATTTATTTTCCCTATATTTTCCATACTTCACATTATTATTAATTTCACTCTTCTTCATATATTCACAGGCAGCTCTGTGCATTAGGCTAGATTACACTGTTAGCTGTCAACATAAAACATTCTGCCCCACTTGAATTCCTCTTCTAGAAATGACAGCCTCGGTAGGGCACTGGAAGTAAAACTGCGTCACACTACATTTAGAAATGATCATTTCTATTCCACCTCCACTCGTAGAGCAGCAATGTTTCCCAGATGCAGTGCACTTCAGAGCACAGCTGTGGGTGCAGTGGGGACAGCAGCCTGGCACATGGCAGGAGCTCAGGGCTGGAGAAGCTGTTCCCAAGGGCTGCTCCAGGCTGCGGGAGCGCTCAGCCAGCTCCCA